>NC_044914.1:2113333-2295328 GCF_001633185.2 Quercus lobata
TGGCCGACCCTTTTTTTTTTCAAATTCAAAAAAAAAAAAATAGAAAAAAGAAAAAAAACCTTAACATGTTTGAATTCCACTCCCACATTTTACTCCTAACAAATTGTTTGAATTCCACTCTCCCATGTTTTACTCCTAAGAAACTGCTTTACTATCAAATTTAAAAATTTTTAACTTCTCTTTAATAACATGCATGCTAACGTTGGTTTGTTAATTAAAGTTTAAAAAAAAAAAATGATACTTGGTTCCCTAATTCTTTTATCTCTCTTAGGTTCACGTATGCACAAACTTTTTGGATTGCATTGAGGAGTCATTGGAATGGACACGTAAAATAGTAGGGTTAGACATGTAAAATTATCAATTTAAAGAGTCCTAAATTTTAGATAAATTTGACAAAACATT
Source organism: Quercus lobata (assembly GCF_001633185.2). Taxonomy (NCBI): domain Eukaryota; kingdom Viridiplantae; phylum Streptophyta; class Magnoliopsida; order Fagales; family Fagaceae; genus Quercus; species Quercus lobata. The sequence continues at coordinate 2,113,736 of NC_044914.1, forward strand.
ACCTACAAAATAGGAACACTTCTACTAACCCACTTATTCTAACACATGTTTCTAATATTATATTCTTAAAAAAAACCTCACGTTGAGTAAAAAAAAAAAACACAACTAAATAGTAAAATTACTAATATTTTATTCTTAGAAAAAACCTCACGTTCAGTAAAAAAAAAAAAAAAACCTAATGAAATATCCTTAATTTAATATTTAATAAACTTATCTTTATCTCTAAATCATAAGAAATGGTTTAAAATCTTAAATTGATAAAAATTGAAAACAAAAAACCTAATAAAAAAAACCACGTTGTATCAAAAAAATTATCTACCACGTTTCTATTTTGAAAAAAAAAAAATCTGGCCGACCCTTTTTTTTTCAAATTCAAATTCAAATTCAAAAAAAATAAAATAAAATAAAATAAAATAAACATGTTTGAATTCCACTCCCACATTTTACTCCTAACAAATTGTTTGAATTCCACTCTCCCATGTTTTACTCCTAAGAAATTGCTTTACTATCAAATTTAAAAATTTCAACTTCTCTTTAATAACATGCACGCTAACGTTGGTTAATTTGTTAATTAAAGTTTTTTTAAAAAAAATACTTGGTTTAACCCTAATTCTTTTATCTCTCTTAGGTTCACATATGCACAAACTTTTTGGATTGCATTGAGGAGTCATTGAAATGGACATGTAAAATAGTAGGGTTAAACATGTAAAATTATCAATTTAAAAAGTCCTAAATTTTAGATAAATTTGAGAAAACATTACCTACAAAATAGGAACACTTCTACTAACCCACTTATTCTAACACATGTTTCTAATATCATATTCACAAAAAAACCTCACGTTGAGTAAAAAAAAAAAAACACAACTAAATAGTAAAATTTCTAATATTTTATTCTTAGAAAAAACCTCACGTTCAATAAAAAAAAATTAATGAAATACCCTTAATTTAATAAACTTATCTTTATCTCTAAATCATAAGAAATAGTTTAAAATCTTAAATTGGTAAAAATTGAAAACAAAAAACCTAATGAAAAAAGCCACGTTGTATCAAAAAAATTATCTACCACGTTTCTATTTGAAAAAAAAAATCCTACATTTTGTAAAAAAAAAAAAAAAAACTCCGGCCAACCCTTTTTTTTTCAAATTCGAAAAAAAAAAAAAAACAAAAAAACAAACCTTAACACGTTTGAATTCCACTCCCACATTTTACTCCTAACAAATTGTTTGAATTCCACTCTCCCATGCTTTACTCCTAAGAAACTGCTTTACTATCAAATTTAAAAATTTTAACTTCTCTTTAACTTCTTTTGCTTATCCAGTTTTTATTTTATTTTATTTAAGTTTCATATTATATCCTCCTTCCTTTTCATTTTCTTCTTCTTCTGGATATATCAAAAGAAAAAAAAAACCAGAAAAGAATATTACTGCACTGAAATAACAAAAGACTTCATTACTTGACTTCCAAGATTATATAAGAAAATATTCTTCTTTTACTTATCACGTTTTTTAGTTTTCTATTTCTTATATTCAATTGATGCTTTAAAATATTGTATTTGTTTTTGCTCTCAACGTGTCTTCTCTTGAGTTCCATTCATTGTTATCCAATTTTTAATGCCTCGGGTTGCAACCATTGTCATACAGAATCACCGGGTTTCTTTTTTATTTATGTTGTAATAAATTTATTTTAGAATTTTTTTGAACAAAAGTTTAAATGGATTTAATCTCAATTGCAAGCTAGGCAAGATCATGTGTGGTGCTGTTAGCAAACTGTGGAACCCAATATGCAGAACATTCCTCAAAATCCCATTAATTCTTTGATTTCATAAGAAAACCAATGGAACTCAATGGATGGTTGTGCCACTTGATCATTCCTTTGCTTGCACAATTTATTTGGTTTTATTTCGGATTGAACATTTTGGCCTCTATTCTACAACACCATTTTGTGCTTTGTGTGGAGCCCAGGTCTTACCATTTTTTTTTTCTTGCAGATGTTATTTACATGTACAAAGAACATGAGGATATTAGCAAGATGGGAGAACAATTGACTGCCCTAGCTTTTGATCTAAAAGAGATGTATTTTTTTTAAAGTAAATATTATGTATTGTAAGTAGCTGACTTTTTTTTTTACCATTTATTCGTTTTATTGAGAAACTACCTTTTGATTGTGGACTTAGTAGAGGGCACAAACAAATTTTTGAAATCATTTTGTTTACATTTTACTAAATGAATGGCATATACCATTTTGTTTGATTATTTTCTTTCTTTCATTTTAGAATTATTTTTTTTTTTTATATTATTCCCTTTTTTTTTTTTTTTTTTTTTTTTTTGTCATTTGATAGTGCAAGTTAGCTAAGAGTGATATAGATAATTCTGAGTATATTTTAGTAACCATTAAATTTGATTATCCAAACATTTTAGTAGGGAGATTGTGAAAAAGAAAAATATAAGGCGGATCAAAATTTTAGTAACAAATAAATTTTATGAAGCTTTAAAAAAAAAAATTCCAAACAAAATGACTACAAACATATCAAAAGGAAAAACATTTTAGGTGGGTTTGTGGGAGACATGTAGGAGAGTGGTTTCATGAGAATCTCTCATAAGATAATTTTCCTCTTTTCTTATTTATTTATTACATATAACCTTACAAAATTTATTAGCAAAAAACTAGCCTCTGAGCACGCGCGCAGAGACTCTTCTATTTTTTGGGTAAGGGTTAATTTAGAGCATTTATTATAATTTAGAATTATTACATTTTTCAATCACAAAAAAAAAAACTAGGGGTGTGATGAGTGTCATGTGTGGAGAAATAATTTTCCAATCACACTCCTAGATTTTTTTTGTGATGAAAAATTATTGTGATTGGAAAATTATTTCTCCACACATGACACTCATCACAAACTTAGGTTTTTTTTTTTGTGATTGAAAAATGTAATAATTCCAAATTATAATAAATGCTCTAAATTAACCCTTACCCAAAAAATACACGCACGTGCTCAGAGGCTAGTATATAATAATAGGTGAAGTTGAGAGAAACTCAAATTAGGATTTCAAATTAGAGCTCCAATTTTGCGCTACGTGTCCTAAATTACTTATTCTTAAAGAGTTTTATTTCTTAATTTTAGAATCAAATGTGTGATCACATCATAAATATTCATCCAAATGAGTTATTATTAAGTACAAAAACCAAAGAGTCTAGAATAAATGAATCGTTTTAAAAAAAAGTGCTTCACAATAATTAAAAAAATAGACAATTTACATTTTATACCTAATAATATCCTTACAATTTTTTTTTAAAGAGTTAACAAAATATAAAAATGATTATCAATAGTATTTAAATTATACATATATAAGAATTATATTATACATCTTATTGTATATCTTTAAGTGTATCCATGTATATGTATAGGGTTATAAACTAGTTTGTTATTATATTCAACGAATAAAGACAATTTTTCCCTAATTTTGCGTCATTTGTCCTAAAATATTTATTTTTAGAAGGAGTTTTATTTCTTAATTTTGAAGTTAAATGTGGGACTATATCATAAATATTCATCCAAGTGGGTTATTGCATACAAAAATCAAAGAGTCTAAAATTAATGAGCATAATTTTTTTTTTAAATTAAAAAATAAACAATTTACATTTTCTACCTAATAATATTCTTACAAGACTTTTTAAAGAGTTAAAATATATATATAAGAATGATTATCAATAATATTTTAATTATATATGTAAGAATTATACTGTACATTTTAATGTATATTTTTTTAAGTACATACATACATACATATATATATATATATATATATGTATGTATGGGATTACAAGTTTGTATATGCATAAAGCTAGCATTTAATGTACAATTTCTAGAAGAGTATGCAATAACTGTTGGTTGAAAAGATACCTTTGTTCCTGGAGTAACATGTTTTCAATGGATGATGTAATTGATAAACCATTCATAATGCAAACAAACACTAGAAAACACTAATTTCGTGCAAATCCAATGAAGCTTCACAAGATAACACTAATCAAATGTTTCGTGGCGCAAAGGGCAAGCAAGTCTATTGTCACGCCTCCCACGCTCACGGGCAAACAAGATGCAGGCTACTCACTAGTGTACCAATAGTCCACGAGTCTAGCGGTTGTGGTCAAGTGACACATGAAAAAAAAAAAAAAAAAAAAAACCTGATTCTAAAATTTATTTATTGAGTTATAAGATTTTTGACACAAATATTGGCACAAATGAAATCAGAATTTTATATTTGGGGTTCAAAATGTGAACTCAAAAGTCTATTATAATATCATCTTCTATTTTATTGTGAAATCTTATTTTATTAATAATATTTACAATTGAAAGTACTCGTTTTATAATTACAATTGAAACTAGAAGAGTGTGTAAAAATACAATCAATTTAAAACAAATTGGTAGTGTATTGATTTTTTAGTCGATGAAACAATTAAAAAAATTAAAAAATTTTAAAACCCAAATGTTGAATTATGTTATGCTCATAATGGTGAGTTCCATTTTCAAATGTAGCTTTTAGTGAATTTGTGAATTCTTGTGGATAAAATGTGTTTATCAACAAATAATTATCATCGATCTAAAATAAAATTCATGTGCCTCTCGAGAATCAAGAGTTAAGTTAAGAATAAGTATCTTTTTTTTTTAGAGAGATAATTACAACATGCTGCTAACTCCATAGTTCGAACCCTTTCTCCCTAGACCCCCAAACACTTTGTGCATGAGGAGGTGCCAATTCAGCTACAAGACCTTTGGCTAATAATAAGTATCTTCACTACTATATGTTCAGTAAATTGATATTTAATTCTTTAAATATATAAATGATAATAATACTCAATTATAAAGTCATCTTACCAAACACCTAGACGGTCCTTTAAGTGGCGTTTGACAATACAAAAATATTCAAATATCAAAGTCCCAACTTTTAAATTGGATCCCAAATAAACAAACAACCAAAGTTTGATAACAAGCACATAATTATAATGCAAAAATCTTCTTTTTTATTTTCGCTTAGCAAAAAGTTTTTTATATAAGAGATTTGTTTTGACTTTTTTTTTTTTTTGAGCAAAAGATTTGTTTTGACTTTGATACAATATATATATATATATATAGTTTTTGTTTTGGAATGGACTACTTGTCACAAATAGGACTACTTTGAATTTTTTGAAACTTTTCTCAATTTTATTTAGTGTGCGTTTGTGTTTACCTTTTTGGTTGGGTCCCACGGCACTGTTCATGATCCAGCCAAAAATGCAAAAACGCGCATAACCATGCATTTTTGGGTCCCACGATATTATTCACACTTTTAAAAATTATTTTGCTACAGTGTTTTTAGTAAAATAAGCGGTATCCAAACAGACCCTTATTGTAAATCCTATTAACATATATGATTAAAAATAAAAATCCAAGGGCATCCCTCCTTTCTTTTCTTTTTAAATTTTTTTATATAGAGATATGGTAAAATTTAAACCTATGATGTTCACTTTATGATAATTGCCCATATCATCAGATTAAAACACTAGTTGATTTTTGGTATTGATAGGGTTTTGAACTTAAATCTCTAATTCAACGATGAGAAACTTTACCAGTCAAGTTAACTGGAACACACTCATCCCCTCCTTTAAATCCCTTAATAGTTCTACACTTGACTAGCAGTAATTAAAAAAAAAAAAAACTCAATCTCATTAAGAGCCTTCCAATTTATATTTCAACAATTACAGTATGTTTAGTATATGATTTTGCCCCCTTTATACTCGAGTTACTTTATAAGGGAAACTGTGATAGGTATAGCATAGCAGCCACGTTGAGATAGTATTTTTTAATTGGCATCATATTTTTTTTTCCTTTTTTTTTTAAATAATAATAATTTGATAGTTGGTGGAGGGACATTTGAAAAAATAATAATTTAATAGTTAGTGGAGGGATATTTAAACTTTAAATGTTTCCATTATAAACATATGCAAGTTTATATATATATATATTATACATAATAATTGTTCTTTATTATTAAACCAAGACGTCAATTGGTTATTGGTATATTGTACCAAAGGTGTACGATGGTTGGTGAATGATTATTGATAAGTAAAAAAGTTATATTAGTTGTGAAACTCATATAAGAACTTGTAAAAATTAGCCACATTAATAATTTATAAAAATAATACATAATAATTTGTGATTATAACATTACTTTTGACGACAATAGACTTTATCGATCGAGCTAACAATTCATATTATTTCTAAATCATGCACAATATTGTCATTTCATTTCAAGAAGTGGAAGAAGCAGGAGTGCTCTAGGTATAAACGTGATATTTTTGAAAAAAGTATACCAAAATTTAAAAGTTTTTACTTAAAAATAAAAATATACCAAAATTTATAATATTGTTAGATTATTATTATTATTATTTTTTCATTTCTTTTTTTCTGGTCAGAGATCCTCTAAATTTTATTTCGTTTAATATATTTATTTGTTCTTTTGTAGGAGTATAATAGAGTAGAGACTTTTGAGAGAGGAGAGAGAGAGAGAGAGAGAGTGCTTGTCGGTCTGTTGTGAGGACGACTCCGATTGCACAAAATCAAAAACTTGGCGTCTCAAACGCTTTCCTAATCCAAATACTCTGACTACTTGTCCTGCTATAGATTACTACGCTTCCTTCCATATAACCAATCGAATGTGACCTCTCCTTCTTCGCCAACTACTCTCACTGCCGTTCTTCTCTATGCCTCTCTCTCTCTCTCTCTCTCTCTCTCTCTAGATTAACATCTCCTACAGCCTTTTTCATCGCCATATAATCAAAATTACATTTTTCCATCTGGGTTTTAGATTTTAGCTTCTGGGTTCTCTTTTGTTTTCTTGTTCTTGTTCTTGTTCTTGTTCTTCTTCCATTGGCAGTTTGCATATATACATACATATATATTTCTTTGTGTGTGTGTGTCTCTCTCTCTCACATGGCTGCAGCCTCGTCTGTCACATCTCCGCTGTGCACGTGGCTTGTGGCTGCTTGCATGTCGGTCACGTGCGGAGGGGACCAATCCACGTGCCCTTCCATGTTGGGCTCCTCCTCGTACAGCCGCAACAAGCGTCTCTTTGGCAGCAAATGGGGTCGCAGGAAGAGGGTGTTCTTGTCCAAATGTAGCTCCGAATTGCAGAGCCAGAGGGACTTGATTTCCTCTCTCTGTGGATCCAGCTTTCAGGGCCTCATGACTTCTTGCCTCGCTTTCGAGCCTTGCAATCAGTACTATGCCTCCAACGCTTCCTTTTCCTCTCTTTTCGGATCCAGCAATGTTCGTGTCCCTTCAAATCGGAGACACACCCGTTTCAATCGAGCCGTCCGTTCAGGTACTCCTCATTCCTCATTAGCTTCTCCTGTTTTTTCTTAACTAAACGTTGATTCTTCTCTCTGTTTTTTCTCTTTATTTATGGAATTGGAAATCTGGGATTTTGTTTTACATTTTGTGTGTAATTTGTTCTGGATTTTGTTTTACATTAATGGGCTTTTTTCTATGTTCTTGAAGGTAGATTTGATAATGAAATAATGATTCTTTCAATCTTTATTAATTTGTTTTTTTCCCCTTTTTTCATGCGCTGTGGAAGTTTGGTTTTATTCACTTTTCATTTGGTTGGATAGAGAACTAATAAAGAATAGGAAAAGATGAGGAATTCAAATAATTAAGTTTAGGATTGGCTTATTGCTGAATGAGTTCTTTGTATTACTTTTATGCCAAAGCTATAGGAAAGTGGGGAATAGATGCTAACAGGGTTTTATATTTTATATTTTTCCCCTTCTTTTTGGGTGAGAACTAATTTCACCAAATGAGGTTTATTCATGTACTGCTTTTTTCAGTTGGATTGATATACTAACAGGGTTTTTATATTTTATATTTTCCCCCTTTTTTTTGGGTGAGAACTAATTTCACCAAATGAGATTCATTCATGTACTGCTTTTTGCAGTTGGATTGATATGCCTGGACTTAGGATTTAGAATTTTGCATAACTTAGGTTGTTTCTAGTTTATGTTATGTGGGCATCTTTCAGATTTTATGTCTTACAAGTATTCTGAAGAAAATTAAGATCAGGCCATTTCTTGGCGTATCATGTGCATGGAATGAAAGTTCTAGCGCTGCAAAGTACAGGAGCATTGTGGCTGTTCATTCTTTTATTCATAGTATAATGCAGCTGTGTGTGTGTCTGTCTGTTGAATGGGTTGGTTACTTGAGTCTGGTACACTGACCTTGATTTTAATATATTGTCATCAATAGACTTATGATTATTAGATTCTGGGCCTTGCTAGCGTCTTCTGACTTTTATTGGTTCAGTAGTGTCAATGTTGCAGGCTTGAGGCAGTCCTATCAATTCAAACCCTGATGTTGATGTTTATTCTTTGGCATGACTCTTATTTGATAAAGCATTAAAATAGAAAAGTTTTGCTGATGTACTAACTACTGCACATTTATCAATACTCTAGGGGAAGCCATGGCCGTTGCTGTGCAACCTTCCAAAGAAGTTGCAACAAAAAAGAAACCAGTCACGAAGCAAAGGCGAGTAGTTGTGACAGGGATGGGCGTGGTGACCCCACTTGGTCATGATCCAGATGTCTTCTACAATAATTTGCTTGAGGGTGTCAGTGGCGTAAGTGAGATAGAGGCTTTTGATTGTGCCCAATTTCCAACGGTAAACCATATTTAAGTTTTCTCTTCTTCTGGTGCTTGCTCTGCAGTTTATTCTTAGCATTCTTACTGTTCTTTTTCTCCAGAGAATTGCTGGAGAGATCAAGTCTTTTTCAACTGATGGATGGGTTGCACCAAAACTTTCCAAGAGGATGGACAAATTTATGCTTTACATGCTTACTGCTGGGAAAAAAGCCTTGGCAGATGGTGGAATTACAGAAGATGTAATGAATGAATTAGATAAAGTGAGATGTGGAGTTTTGATTGGCTCAGCAATGGGTGGCATGAAGGTAACATCAAGCCTTCAGCAGTTTGATATACAGTATATAATGAGAATGGAACATGGTTGAAAATATTAAGTTAACCAGAGCTTATACTGGCTGATATTCAATTTGATTGATAACAAGAGCTTTATGAAATCTGTAAGTTGTTGTCATGTCTGCTGCCTTTGTGGTTTCCTAATGCAGTGGAACTTACAACTTAAAGTCAAGTTCTGATTTTTGCCACATGCCTTAGAGTTGGAATAGTGAATTTTTTCAAGCTAGTCTTCTGTCTCTCTAGCTGTAATGGTTTTTGGCAGGAAGTGGAATCCAAAGTATAAAGCCCTAGATGAAACTACGTGACCTGCAGATAGGATGAGAAAGCATATTAATTCTGAAATTTATCAACAATTGTAACTGACTACTGTGTTCTTGTGTTTTGTGTTGTGAACAGGTTTTTAATGATGCAATTGAAGCCTTAAGGATCTCATACAAGAAGATGAATCCTTTCTGCGTACCATTTGCAACTACAAATATGGGTTCTGCCATGCTTGCAATGGATCTGGTCAACTTACTATTTTTTCAACTTTGTGATACACCTTGATGGGTTTTGGAAGTTGGGTCTTAAACCTTTTAACAGCTCATTTGTTTATTCAAATTGCAGGGATGGATGGGGCCAAACTATTCTATCTCCACTGCTTGTGCTACAAGCAATTTTTGCATAATGAATGCAGCAAACCATATCATTAGAGGTGAAGCTGTAAGTGTCTTGTAATCAACTCTTTCTCAGCCACAAAGCATGTGAATCTCTTATATTAGTCTTGTCTTTACATATTTTCATAGAATGATTTGTTGATAAGATGCAACCTTGAAAAGAAAAACTTACAATAAAATAAATCTAAATATATGTTGTGTTTTCCTCTGAAATTGTCATGCAGGATGTGATGCTTTCTGGTGGCTCAGATGCAGCCATTATACCTATTGGTATCTCTTTTTTACTTTACCTATGCTGATTTTATCTTTAGCATGCACCTACTTGTTATAGCATGAATTTTACATAACCTATTATTTTCTTGTTGGTGCAGGCTTGGGAGGTTTTGTGGCATGCAGAGCACTTTCCCAGAGGAACAGTGATCCTACAAAAGCATCACGTCCTTGGGACAGTGTATGTTATCAATAATCCTTTTGCATTGATATCAAATAGAGACACCCAAGTACACAGGGAGTATACAGGGGTGAACAAATCAAAAACGAACGTTACAAAAGTCAAGTAAATTCAAAATTGAAGAAAAAGGTTGGTTTCTCCACACAGAGAACCAGTCAAATAAGGTTTGGAAAAATAGAAGCTTGAGATCAGGCATGGAACACTCAATGTCTTCAAAACACCTATTATTTCTCTCATTCCAAATACACCACATCAAACAAAGAGGAATGACCTTCCAAATATCTCCATTACGATGGCGACCAAAACGACCTTGCCAGCAAGCAAAAAGCCCAACAACAAACATTGGCATGACCTAACAAACTCCAAATAAACCAAAAACCATATCCCACAGCTCCAAAGCAACCGGGCAATGAAGGAATAGATGGTCAACACTTTCACTTTTACACTTGCACATATAACACCAATCCAAAATGCAAACCTTTCTTTTCGTTAAATTGTCAATTGTTAGACATTTCCCCAAGGCTGTGGTCCATACAAAATGCACATATTACACTTTATATCATGTTTCAATTAACTTATCCAAAACTGTTGATTATCAACATTATGGATCTTGTGAATTTAATTTCTATTTTCTAATAGTAATAGGAAGCTAAGTTCATAATATCTTCTTATTATATGTTGTCAATGGCTCTTATACTGATAGCAAATATGCTCTAGATCTGAGTTTTTATATGAATTGAACTTCAAGCAATTCTCCTAAAGATATTACACTCATTTCTTTGATTGTTGATTGAGCGAAGATAAACAAGGTCTTAATCCTATTTTTAGTTTCTTACTTGGTATAGTTCATGTGTGTTACCATAACATCTGATTTTTGTTATTCAACAGAATCGTGATGGATTTGTTATGGGTGAAGGAGCCGGAGTTTTGCTCTTAGAAGAATTAGAGCATGCTAAGGTATTTTAACTCTAACTCAATAAAGTCCATGTCCTATATGTCTGTAGGCATTTTCCTTTAAGCCTGTCAGTTATTCTTTGGGATCTAATTTGCTTTTAGATTACCAGCCATTGTGTTCATTGACCCACTTTCAGTGGCATTTCTGCTGTCCCTCTAGTTTCTTCAAGTTATATCAAATCACTTTTTCATGTTGGAATATCCACCGGTATTCATTTTACTAGTGTGAATTAGATGTTTCTTTATTTTGTTATCCTCAACTACCTCCGAATTTTCATGCATGCTAACAAATTTTAACTCTTAACTCAATAAAGTCCATGCCCTATATGTCTGTAGGCATTTCCCTTTAAGCCTGGCAGTTATTCTTTGGGGCCTCATTTGCTTTTAGATTACCAGCCATTGTGTTCATTGACCCACTTTCAGTGGCATTTCTGTTGTCCCTCTAGTTTCTTCAAGTTATATCAAATCACTTTTTCATGTTGGAACATCTACTGGTATTCATTTTACTAGTGTGAATTAGATTTTTTTTTTTTTTTGGTTATCCTCAACTACCGATGAAATTTCAAGCATGCTAAGGTATTTTAACTCTAACTCAATAAAGTCCATGTCCTATATGTCTGTAGGCATTTCCCTTTAAGCCTGTCAGTTATTCTTTGGGCCTCGTTTGCTTTTAGATTACCAGCCATTGTGTTCCTTGACCCATTTTCAGTGGCATTTCTGTTGTCCCTCTAGTTTCTTCAAGTTATATCAAATCACTTTTTCATGTTGGAATATCCACTGGTATTCATTTTACTAGTGTGAATTAGGTGACTTTTTATTTTGTCATCCTCAGCTACCTCTGAATTTTCATGAACTGATATTTCTAATTCTACATTTTCTTGCTTGCTAAAGAGTGGTGATCAGTGAAGCTCAATCATTACTTTGTATAGCCTGTGATAACATGTTTCTTTTTTGTAAATAACTCTGCCAGCTGATTTCCTATTTTGCAGAGAAGAGGTGCAAATATCTATGCAGAATTTCTTGGTGGAAGCTTCACTTGTGATGCTTATCACATGACTGAACCACATCCTGATGGTAACTTGCCTTCTCTTTGGTACTTAAATTTCAACCCTTGAAAAGGTTGCATTTCTTTAATAGTTTTTCTTGAGGGAGCATGTACATTGGACTTATTTCCTGCATCTATTCTACTCTTCCTGAGTTCTTTTCTGTCATAATAATTTTTAAACTAGTTTATATGATACTGCACCTATACTTTGTTGCTACTAACTACCTCATAAAGTGAGTTGCAGTTCACCAAATTGACCACCTGAATTGCTGCTTTATGTCCACAATCTTGATAGCAAAGGCTGTGGCACAGAAAGACAATAAAACCTGAAAATCAGTTGCAAATTGTCAAAACTCCACTAAGCTATACTCCCTGGTAGACTGGCACCATATCCCCTGTTAATACATCCAGGATTGCTATGAATTCTTCTTTTATTCGTGCATATTTCCACTCCTCAATTTAACAATGATATTTGCTTTTATCTAATTAAAATACCTTCTTAATTGGTTACCATTTTTTTAAATATTTTGGGCAAGGAACCATATGCAAATCCTGACTTCATCAACACTTTTTTTTTTTATAAGTAAGAAGAGAATATTATTAATAAAAGAATAGCAAGAAAAACACACAAAATTCACGGTTGTGAACAAAGGAAAAAAGAAACAAAAAGACAGAAGCAGCCCCTAATCTATACTAATAGATGAAAGAAAATCCAAAAGGGTAGAACAATCCGAATAACCCCAACAACGAGAACAATCGAAGAGGGTCCGCTGGCAATACTCTAATAACTGAACCACAGTTTTCTCCTCATCCTCAAAAGACCGTCGATTCCGTTCAGTCCAAATAGTCCACATTAAACATCCTGGAACCAAATCCCAAATATCTGAGCTATGCTTCCCAAGCTAATGATACCAGTAAAATAATAAGTCCACAACTGAACCTGGCATAACCCATTCCATCCCAAACAACCGAAGCATATATATCCACAAAGAATGAGCTATTGGACAAAAAAGTAATAGTTGATCTACAGATTCTGTATTAAAACAGCACAAACAACAACGATTCGTCAAAGGGCGACCACGAAACATAAGGTTATCCAAAGTTGGAATCTAACCATGGGCTGCTGTCCACATAAAAAAAGCCACCCTTTTAGGAACCTTAACTTTCCAAGGGAAAGTGGAAGGAGCTGTATTTCGAATCTTATGATAAAAGGACCGAGTGTCAAACTTTCCACTGCCATTAAGATCCCAACAAAGTCTGTCACTCTCCTTCCTTAGGAATTCGGGTTTGGATGAAATGAAGAAAGTAGTAGGAAGCCACCAACTCCCAATCATTGAAGTCCCTGTGAAAACTTAAACTCCAAACTCTGTCATTATCACCCACAAGAGGGCTTAACACCTTAGAAATACAAGCCTCCTGATTAGCTGAACACAAAAATAACTGAGGATAAAGAATTTTGAGAGGAACATCACCAGTCCACTTATCATGCCAAAAAAGAATACGAGAACCATCCCTCACCACAAAAGAGAAATGCTTAGCAAAAGTTTCCCACCCTTCACTAATACTCGGCCATAACCCACAACCATGAGCCCTACTACAAGCCCTAGTGCACCAACCCCCTTTTCTTTCCCCATATTTCATGGCAATGACCCTTCGCCACAAATGCGAGGTTTCATGGCCATGCCTCCAAAGCCATTTCCCTAATAGAGCCTGATTAAAAGGCACCAACTTCCGAATTCCTGCACCAACTTCCGAATTCCTAAACCACCCAACTCATGAGGTAAGTAAACCTTTTCCCAAGCCACCAAAGAATATTTGAAACACGTAACTGATGAACCCCACAAAAAGTGCCTATGGATGTGTTCCAATCTAGTAGCTTTAGGGATGGTAAAAAGGGAAAGGTAATACGTCGAAAGGCTTGAAAGGGTACTCTTTAGCAATGTGAGTCTACCACCCTTTGACAAATAAAGCTGCTTCCAGCCTGAAAGCCTCTTTTCCATCCTCTCAAGGATCGGATTCCAAATAGAGGCTGTTTTGTACAAAGTACCCAATGGCATACCCAAGTAAATTATAGGCAAATTGTCCACCCTGCACTGAAGGATATTAGCCAAAAACTGAATGTTATGCACCTCCCTAATAGGGACAATTTCACTTTTCCTCACATTCACCTTTAGACTAGTAAAGGCTTGGAAACAAGTCAAAACTAGCCTAATAGAAAGAATTTACTCCCTAGAGGCATCATAGAAAAGAATGGTATCATCAGCAAATAGGAGATGAGAAACCTAGATACCAGTAGAATTAGCAGGACCCATATGAAAACCCTGAATGAAACCCTTTTCCTCAGTTTTCTTCAAGATACGACTTAAAACCTCCATGATCAACAAAAAGAGAAAGGGAGATAAATGATCGCCTTGTCTGAGACCTCTAGAGCTACCAAAGAAGCCAGTTGGAGATCCATTAACTAGAACTGAGAAGCGAACAGTAGAGACACAAGTCTTTAGCCATCTCCTCCATCTATCTCCAAAGCCCATCCTCTCCAACAGATAAAACAAAGCGTCCCAATTCACATGATCGTATGCTTTTTCAATGTCTAGCTTACACACCACCCCCGGAGTACGACATTTCAGTCTATTGTCCAAACATTCGTTAGCATAAGTACTGAATCCAAAATCTGTCTGCCACCAACAAAGGAATTCTATGACTCTGAAATAAGTTTATCCAGCACCCGCTTCAATTTGTTAGCTAAAACCTTAAACAACAACTTATACACACTGCCCACTAGGCTGAGAGGCCTAAAATCTTTGATAATTACAACATTATTTTTTTTGGGAATCAGAGATAAGAAAGAAGCATTTAGAGACCATTCAAACTCTGAGCTCCTATGGAAATGATCAAAGAATGCCATGACATCTGCTTCCACTACACTAGCATTTTTGGAAAAAGGGCATAGTGAAACTGTCAGGACTTGAGGCTTTATCATCCTGCATCTCATGAAGAACCTTTACCACTTCCTCCTTAGAAAGACCCCTCTCTAATTCAAGCCGCTCATCCTCCTCAATTCTAGCAAACTTTAAACCGTCCATAGAAGGGCGCCAAGAAACTAACTCAGTGTACAACCTCTAATAAAAATTGACCACCTTAGACTGCACCTCTTCTTCATCCTCATAGAGGACTCCATCCACCTCTATACCCCAAATATGATTAGTTCTTCTATGGGAGTTTGCAACCCGATGAAAGAAGCGAGTATTATTGTCCCCTTCCACAAATAGAATCCGAGACTTTTGTCTCCAAGAAATCTCCTCGAAAGAGGCAAGATGAGCAATCTCTCCTTTAATGTGAATACGATGAGATTGATCATCCTGAGAAAGATCAGACAAGTCCTCCCTAGCATCCAAACTCAACAATTCAGATAAAAGACATTTCTTCCTAAAGGCCAGATCCCCAAATTCCTCCTTATTCTACTATTTCAAGTTCTCTTTAAGAGCTTTTAATTTACGAGCCAGAATAAAACTAGGAGAACCCGAAAAGCAATACCCATTCTACCAATGCCGAACCCTTTCTAGAAAATCCTCTTCTTTCAACCTCATGTTCTCGAACTTAAAGGCACTCTGACCTCTTTTAACATTACCCGCGACCACCAAAAGAGGGCAATGATCAGAAATTACCCGAGGGAGCACCCTTTGAGACACGTTTCCATAGTGATCTACCCAACCCACCGATGCCAAGGTTCTATCAATTCTTGACATACAAGCAGACCCCGAATCTCTAAACCAAGTAAACGAAGCCCCTTCAAGGGGTAAGTCCACAAGGTAATTAGCCTCAGTGAAGTCTGAAAAAGCAAACATAGTTGGACTAAAAGCCTCACAACCAGGTCTCTCACTCGGGTATCGAATGGTATTGAAATCCCCAAAAACACTCCAAGCCGTATTCCACCTGGAGTGCATCCTTGAAAGTTCTTCCCACAGAGCACCTTGCAGATTATCCTAATTAGGCCCATACACTCCTAAACAAGCCCATACAAAATTATCTACAACCCCTTTCAATAGCACATTAACAGAATACAGACCAACAGCACAATCAACTTTTTCAAAAACTCTCTTGTCCCAAACCAGTAACACCCCCCTTGCTGTATTGATTGCATCTAGAAAAACCCAATCCAAGAACGGACTACCCCAAAGGCTCCGAACAATAGAAGAATTTAAAGAAGACAACTTAGTTTCTTGAAAGCAAACTATATCACACTTCCACTCCTTGAGAAGATTTTTACATACCTCTTGCTTCTGAGGATTATTTAATCCCCTAACATTCCAAGATAGCAACCGTAAACTCATTTAAAACTGGTAATCGCCCCTTTACCTAGTGAGAGGTCTCTGTTCCTCCCCTTAGATGCTACCCCATCATAATTAATGGAAGAAAACAAACCTTTGAGTTCCCTAAGCCCTTTTTGCTTAGAGTTCACAATATCTATAGAAGACCCAACACTAACAACATCAACACAATCTTGTTCAAAAAGATGGAACAGAGCCAGGCATTGATCTTTGTGCTTAACAATTGGAAACCCCACAATTCTACAGAAATTTTTCATCAGGCTACAAACCCATTTCGAGTTTTTTACCGCTGACTCTCGAACCTCTCCCTCACCACCTTCCTGGATCACCTCCAACTCCTTATGATCATTGGGATCCCATTTAGATAAAGGTGAGCAATCCAAAGAACCATTCTCGTCCTCTCCATGAAATAAACCACTAGGATTAACTTCACTGTGCTTCCATTGCAGCAGAGGATGCTCAGGCTCTACCTGTAACATCTCAACCCCATCCAAATGGCTCCATTTTTCTCCCTTCTCACCTGAAACCATCATGGAGTCATCTCTCTCTCCAAAACAGAAACCCTCCTCACTACCTAGACCCAACAGAGGAGAAAAAGAGTTTTGGCCATCTCCCTGATGCCGAAGATCAGAAGGAACAACATACCCAGGTCCCATCAGCTTCGCCGTCGACCCATCCTTCAAAACACCAGCTAACGGAGTCTGGTTCTCTGCCCTTAACCTCCGATTTGACACCTCCACATCGGAAAACTTGGACTTGGACCCCTCCGTCGCACTCACCGGCACCGGCACCGGCACCGCCACTATCACCAGTGCCGCTGCGGACATCGACAACACCATAGTCACCAGCGACCTAGGAGCCTCCATCGCACTTGAGTTCTCCCTTTGTACCCACGAAAGTTGACCATTGTATCTCTCTATTAAAAGTACGGGTTTGACCAATGTACCCTTGAGCGAAGAATCAATCTCCACGGGATGGGCTTTGACAAGCCCACCAAATTGGTTTATAGGTTCTAGCCCACCACTTGAAGCCTTGGGCCAACTAAGAACCTTTGAACCCATATAAGTTACAGAATGTTTCTTGCCCTCAAGTTTACTCACTCTTAAAGCCAATAAAGCAGGAATCAGCTTAAAAGTAACAACCCGCGTGGGTCTGCCATTAATAACTAAAACTTTGCTATTTAAAACTGAACCATTTACTGTAAGTAATCCAGGATTCCCGTTTTGCCCCAAAATTGCTCCAAATTTTTCAAAATTCTTGAACTTTTGCTGATGACCATAAGTAGACAAAAGTTTCCCACTCTGGTCACCACCAGCAGACTGACCACCTCCACCACCACCATTTTTGGATGAAACTTAAGCCAAAGAAACCGGTTTAGCACCAGTGAAAAAATACTTCAACTCACTCTGAAACAAAGACCAACCTGCATGGTTGGAGTTTGCTGGTATCATAATACACCCTCAGCGAGCCCCACCATAGTATTTAACTATGACCACAAAAACACCAGCCTTATTCGACCTCCCACAAAATTCCAACAATTTATTATTTTCCTGGAAACGTTTGCAAATGGAAACTTTCTCCGGAACCCAATCACGAATATCAGCAAAACAAGAAAGGATCCACTCCAATCCTTTACGTCCTAGCCAAATAGTGTGCTTGACATGCCAGCTGCTCTCATGTATAGCATACGAATCATGTCGCCCACCATTGAAAGAAAAAGAGAAAAAATTTGCATCAATACGGAAAGGAAACTTTGTCCCCCTCCTGAATCGAAGAAGATGGAGGGGTAATAAGTATAGGGAGATAACGGGTAACAGTGGAGGTGTAAGCATAGAAGGTTTAAAAGGCAATGTGGATAGTTGTAAGGGGTATGGTGATGGGCAAAAACTAGAAGGGATAGAGGGATGGCAAAAGGTATATGAAGGTAGACCAAAAGGTGGGAGTTGAGGTGGCATCTCTCCTACCCTACATAACAGGTGGAGGCATAAGAAATGATTAGATGAGTTCTCTCCTTCCCCCACCCCTCTCCCTCCCTCACCCTCACCACCAAACCCCCCACCCCAAAACTCCCTCTCTTCCCCCTCCTACCACCGGCTGTCCCACATATTCCTTCCCTCCCTTCATCAACACTTTTGTACCTTGTGTCCTTCCATAAAATTGGGTGCTAAAATTCTTAACTAATGTCCCTAATATCCCTCCAAAAACAGGTGCTGGCGTTCTCCTTTGCGTAGAAAAGGCATTAGCTCAGTCTGGGGTATCTAGGGAAGATGTGAATTACATAAATGCACATGCTACATCCACGCCAGCTGGAGACCTAAAAGAGTATCAAGCACTTCTTCAATGTTTTGGCCAGAATCCTGAGGTAACTTGTATTCATAATGTTTGTTCTTTATGCCATTTGCTTCTGATGATACCATATTTCAAATACTTGATGAGATTACTGTATTCTGATACCTGATGATATCTCTGCTTCTACAGTTAAGAGTGAATTCTACAAAATCTATGATTGGTCACCTATTAGGAGCAGCTGGTGCGGTGGAAGCTGTTGCAGCGATACAGGTAAACAATTTACGTCCTGATATGGTGATTCTAAATTCAAGAAATATAATCTTGGCTAAATTTCAAATTGCACCCTCTTAACTTTGACCAACATTCAATTTAGTCCTCTAACTATAATTCCATTCAATCAAGTGTAGAACTTTCAAGTTTATTCAATTCAGACCTCCCATTAGTCTCCGTCAAAAAAGCTTCCTTAGGGACCCTCTAAACGACGACATTTTGTTCTGCCAAATCCATGCTTTAGAGGGTCTTTAATGGAGCTTTGTTGATGGAGACTAATGAGAGGCCTGAAATGAATAAACATGGAAGTTAGGACTAAACTGAACGAAAGTGAAGTTAGATGACTGAATTGAATTTTGGTCAAAGTTAGAGGGTGCAATATATAACTTAGCCTATAATCTTTATAAATTTATTCTCATAATGGAAAGTATTCCCAAAAGGACTATTTGAATTGTTTTTCTTTTATCTTGGGTTGGCATAATTCGAACTCATGAAGCAGATTAATGCTTATTGACATGTGTTTCTTCATGATAGGCAATACGAACAGGGTGGGTTCATCCTAATGTCAACTTGGAAAACCCAGATGAAGGGGTGGTATGTTTTCCTACTGCATCCTTTGTGACTTTTTGTTTATATCGTGATATTCCTTGCCATTATGTGTTCTTTAACCATGATGAATCTTAATATCTAATGATGTCAACATATCAATTCAGGACAAAAATGTGCTGGTGGGCCCAAAGAAAGAGAGACTGAACATTAAGGCAGCGTTGTCTAATTCATTTGGGTTTGGTGGTCACAATTCATCAATCATATTTGCTCCTTACAAGTGAAAGACCTGGCAGGCTACTCCAACCTTGCTGTAATGCTGAAGGTATGTGGGTTCCAAGATATCTCCTATCTGTAGTAAATGGGAATTGGGATATGAGAGAGAGAGCATGCCAAGGGTCACCTTATTCAAGACAATTTCCTAGATAAATACTTTTTTTTGCTCCAAGATACCAATGTAGGCCGCTCAATGCTGACATTCAATTTTGAGTATGCTATGACAAAAAATTTTAAAAACCAAAAGGTTTATCTGAACTATCTGGAGGTAGAACAGTATGAGCAACTTTTATATCCATTGCATGCGTAATTTACCAGCAAGTTAATTGAAAAAGAAAACTGGCATGGTGTATTTGTCAGGTTTGCTGTTAGTATTGATGGGCTAGCAACATCTTGGAGTTGGTGAATAGTCATGAAATGTTCCCGTGTACCAATTGTCAATTTGTTTAGTTGCATGGCCTCATGCAATAGAATTACTTTGGGACGGCTGGTCAGGAAAGAAGATGGATGGCCCTGGATTGAGATAGAGAAAGCTTCAAAATTAAAGTGTTGGTTATCATGAAATAATTTTGCTTCCATTGTTGTTATAAGTTTTTCCTTCTATCATAAACAAAGCTATAAGTAGGGCTTGATATACTTGATACTTGCCGTTGAAATTTGAACCACCACAACATGGCAGTATTGGCCTGTTTAAGTTTTGTTTTTCATGTACATTTAGATGGCTGCTCTAATTGTATTGATAGCCATTTGTAATGAATTTTGAGCTGGCAGTTGCATAGATGTTATTATATGTGATGTTCTATGTGCTTGCTAGTATGTTGCTTGAGATCAGCCAAAATATCCATAATCTTGTGATTTATTACCCCATAAAGTAACTAAGCAACAATAGTTTGAACACATATTAGCCAAAGAGCTGTGTAGCTCAACGGAGACGTGCAGAGTTCAAATCCCTATACCCTATTGTAACTATTGAATTCTCAAAAAAGAGCACACATTAGCCCTGCACAGTCAAAAAGGGCACATGAAGAACTGGCATGTGTAACTTCTTTTTTCTTTTTAATCTATTTTTTTAGCCCATTCCTTTTGTTTCTCTTAAAATCTTGCACTTCCAAGTGTTTTAGCTTTTAAATCTCCCATCACTTGATGCAGCATGTGGCATGCTGAAGGGAAGACGTTTATAGGCTGATGGTTGAGGTAATAATTAATAATCAAAAAGGTAATTAATAATAAAAAAGGTGCTATCTGACTAGAAGACCACACAGAATTTTAGATTGATATAGAAAGGAAAATTTTGGAGCTAATAAAAAACCTCCTGGGGAACCCAATATTTCATTGGTACGGCATGTATTTTTCCAGAATTTTTTTTTTTTTTTTAGAGAGAGTTTTAACCTATAGCATCAATTCCTAATGATAATTCTTTATCACTAGTTGCTAATTCGTACGATGCACGGAAAACTTTTAGATCAAATGTTAAAATGTTCTAGTTTAAATATTTTTCTAATTTCAACTATTTGAAAGCTGAATTAGCTCCAATATCAGATGAAAGATGTAGCTTAAACATTTCTTATGAAAAATTGTCAAAATCTTATCACATAAGAACGTTAAATATGAGAAACATACAAATATTATGGAGTAAAATATTACAATAATTATAACATGCTCTTACATTTGGTTTAATAAGTAAACAAAATAATATATAATTATGCTTGTATCTTCAAGCTTTATTCAGTGTCTTTTTGGGTTTTGCTTTCTATGGAAATTTCTAATTCTCTTTTGTTCATTGTTTAGAGATTAGATCCATACAATTATTCTAAAAGATTAAACATACTAAAAACAAAAGATATTTGACCAAATATGATTGTTTCCATAACTCTTCCAATTAGCAAGTAACATAGGAAATTAATTGCAACGAATCAAATAATTCAGCAAATTTAGACCATACAAAGCATGACAGTAACTATTTTACCAAAAATCCAAAAGCTTAGGACATTGCATAATTCAGCAATACTATGCAAATCTTATATAATTAGTCTATCAACCTTTTTCTCAACTAAGAATGGTAATCAGATAGCACTAAGAAAAAAATGCACAAGAAAATAAAGATAAAACCAGTATGAGAATAAAGCTAGAAACTGTATTCTAAATTATTGCAATCTTTTTATTAAAAAAATCCATAATAAAAAACAAACATAGAGTTAATATAATTAATTAAGAATTCAAACAAATACAATTCCAGCAATGTTTTAGACAACAAAATCTAAAAATTCAAACAAAATCCTACTACATCATAGCCAAAAAGTACCCATAACCATAAGCCTAGAACGAAAAAAAAAATGGCAGAGAGATTTGAGCAATATGGAGATTGAAGCATAATATATAGAGATTCAAAGAGAACGGGTACCATATTGATGTAGAGAGAGTATGGTGGCTAGGTTTTTGGTTAAATTTGATTTAAATATATATATATAAAATTCATACTTGTGCAGTCATGCCAAACACACAAAAGACAATTTAATGCAATGGCCCTTCTTTATATAGAAGGTGGCTCTTTCGCTAGTCTTATAATTCAAATTGCACAAAATTGCAACAAAAAAAAAAGACAAAGGAATTCAAATTCATAGAGAAGAGGAAAAGAGACTCCTAGCAGTGAAATAAACTCCTATTATTAAACATCGAATTCTTCTTATAGCATTTAAATCAACTCCTATAGTCAAATCTGGTCAAAAAAATCCCACTTTTCAATTTTTGCTAATCTACAATTTACAACAACTACCTCAACAATCTATTACTATTCCATTTAATTATTGATTATTCTCTCTCCATACCAGAAAAATTCACAAATTCAAAATTTCACACACAAGATTGCACATACCCTGATCAACCCAAAATTTCACACCTAGATTGGAGTTGAAACTTGACGAAATCTTGATGCTGAAGTTCACACCTAGAGCGAACCAGATTTATTTCTAAAATCTTGAGGCTGAAACTTTACATAATTGAAGTTCTTAGAACATTTTTAGACCCAAATTGGAGCTCTAACAGAGAAACCACTCGGTTGATGTGAAACTAAAATTTTTGTTATAGAATTTTAGTTGAATTAGAACTTTTAAGCTCTTGAAACATATATCTAATAGAGTTTTATTTAGCGTTGATTTGGATACGAATTATTTACGTTTGTGTTTACACTGTTGCGTGTTTTAGCTTTTTTTTTTCTTTGTTTTTTTCTTTCTCAGCTGTGCCGTAATTGTTGACTTTGGTACTAAACTTATTCCACACCTCATCAACTTGTCAGCACTTTAATAAACTTTTCAGAGTTTAAAAATTATTTTTATTAACTTTTCAGAGTTTAAAAATTATTTTTATTAATTTTTCAGTATCTTTTACACAATTTTTCAGCAACTTTTCAATTATAGAACCCACAAATCTCATTTTTAAATTTTTTTTCATTAAAAATGGATTCTACGATACTATTCACATATTTAAAATTTAAAAATTATTTTGTTACAGTATTTTTCAATTTTCAATTTCAGCAAAATGAGTTCTATCTAAATAGACCCTTAAATTAAACTATTGTAACACTTGCTAAGATAATTATACGTTGAATAGAGATAATAAATATATAAGATATAAAACCTAAAAAATAAAAAATAAAATAAAAAAAGGGTAATGTGAAAAATTGTGGGAGGTTCAATCGGTTATATAGATCAAAACACCAATCGATTTTAGGTGTAGACAAGAATTAAATTTTAAATTTTTTATTCAACTAATAGAAACTTTTCCAGAAATAAAGGAAAAGACCAAAAATTAAAACTATTTTGTTATTAATTAAAGAATCAAACTCATGTAATAATTTCAATTTAAAGCTCATCACATCTTCGTGATTTATTTTTTAGTTACTCTGAGCAATAACAAAGCAGAGAGACAAAATTCCCGCCAAACCATAGAGCTTTCTTCCCTTCTTTTTTGGACTTGCTGTGGTTTGGGGTCATGGAGAAGAATTGGGATCCTGGGGATGTGGCGAAGGCAGTCATGGAGAAGAATTGAGAGTCCTAGCTTTATTGATCAGGCTCTCCTGCAAGATGTTTCTTTTGCTGCTAGTATTCAATGAAGTTCATTCAGTTTCCCATCAAAAAAAAAAAAAAAAAATTCACCGATTAAACTCTCTGTTTCACGTAAGCCTACTGTTTGTAAAACAATTTGGCTCATCGAACAGAATGGGTAGAGAGAGAGAACTCCATTATAGAGAGAAACTTGAACTTGGATAGAAAGTTAGGCTACTGCCCAAAAATAAAACCTAGTTGCCTAAGTGAAACACAGTTTTATTAATAGTGACGTTTTCCATTAATCCATTCAAAATTACTTTTTTCCATCTGGGTTTTCGATTTTAACTTCTGGGTTTTCTTGTTCCTGTTCTTGTTCTTCTTCCATTGGTGGTTTGCATATATACATATATGTTTCTTTGTGTGTCTCTCTCTCACATAGCTGCAGCCTCGTCTGTTACATCTCCGCTGTGCACGTGGCTTGTGGCTGCTTGCATGTCGGTCACATCTCCGCTGTGCACGTGGCTTGTGGCTGCTTGCATGTCGGTCACCGGCAAATGGGGTCGGTGGAAGAGGGTGTTCTTGTATAAATGTAGCTCCGAATTGCAGAGCCAGGGGGACTTGATTTCCTGGATCCAGCTTTCAGGGCCTCATGACTTCTTGCCTCGCTTCCTTTTCCTCTCTCTTCGGATCCAGCAATGTTTGTGTTCCTTCAAATCGGAGACACACCCGTTTCAATCGAGCCGTCCATTCAGGTACTCCTCATTCCTCATTAACTTCTCCTTTTTTTTTTTTCTTAACTAAACATTGATTCTTCTCTCTGTTTTTTTTCTTTATTTATGGAATTGGAAATCTGGGATTTTGTTTTACATTTTGTGTGTAATTTGATCCGGCTTTGTTTGTGTGATCCCCAATTGAAATTTGATTGATTGTGTGATGTGTGTGGGTGAGATGAGTACCACATCGAATATTTATTGGGTTGAACTAGGTTTTATTAACTGCTGCAAAGAGTTTCAATTGTGACTAATCCTTTTGAGGTATAGTGCAGATGTGTGGCTAGCACTTTTCCTTGAATTATTATATATGATATTAGAGCCAGTCCGATAATCTCATGTGGGCTCAGAGACACTACCTAACAAAATGAGCCCTAACGAGGACGTTAGGGATTTAAGTCAGGGAGATTGTGATGCTCCTAATTTGATTGATTGTGTGATGTGTGTGGGTGTGTGATGAGTCTCACATCGAGTATTTACTGGATTGAACGAGGTTTTATTAACAACTACAAGGAGTCTCAATTGTGATTAGTCCTTTTGAGGTATAGTGCAGATGTGGTTAGCGTTTTTTCTTGGATCGTTACAGTTTGTTTCCAATATCTCAATTTAATGGGTTTTTTCTATGTTCTTGAAGGTAGATTTGATAATGAAATAATGATTCTTTCCATCTTTATTAATTTGTTTTTCCCCCTATTTTCATGTGCTGTGGAAGTTTGGTTTTATTCACTTTTCATTTGGTTGCATTGAGAACTAATAAAGAATAGGAAAAGATGAGGAATTCAAATAATTAAGTTTAGGATTGGCTTATTGCTGAATGAGTTCTTCGGATTACTTTTATGCCAAAGCTATAGGAAAGTGGGGAATAGAAAATAACAGGGTTTTATATTTTATATTTTTCCCCTTCTTTTTGGGTGAGAACTAATTCACCAAATGAGGTTCATTCATGTACTGCTTTTTTCAGTTGGATTGATAAACTAACAGGGTTTTATATTATATATTTTTCCCCTACTTTTTGGGTGAGAACTAATTTCACCAAATGAGGTTCATTCATGTACTGCCTTTTGCAGTTGGATTGATATGCCTGGACTTAAGATTGGGAATTTTGCATAACTTAGGTTGTTTCTAGTTTATGTTATGTGGCGATCGTTCAGATTTTATGTTTTACAAGTATTCTGAAGAAAATTAAGATCAGACCATTTCTTGGTGTATCATGTGCATGAAATGGAAGTTCTAGAGCTGCAAAGTACAGGAGCATTGTGGCTGTTCATTCTTTTATTCATAGTATAATGCAGCTGTGTGTGTGTCTGTCTGTTGAATGGGTTGGTTACTTGAGTCTGGTACACTGACCTTGATTTTAATATATTGTCAGCAATAGACTTATGATTATTAGATTTTGGGCCTTGCTAGCGTCTTCTGACTTTTATTGGTTCAGTAGTGTCAATGTTGCAGGCTTGAGGCAGTCCTATCAATTCAAACCCTAACGTTGATGTTTATTCTTTGGCATGACTCTTATTTGATAAAGCATTAAAATAGAAAAGTTTTGCTGATGTACTAACTACTGCACATTTATCAATACTCTAGGGGAAGCTATGGCTGTTGCTGTGCAACCTTCCAAGGAAGTCGCAACAAAAAAGAAACCAGTCACAAAGCAAAGGCGAGTAGTTGTGACAGGGATGGGTATGGTGACCCCACTTGGTCATGATCCAGATGTCTTCTACAATAATTTGCTTGAGGGTGTCAGTGGCGTAAGTGAGATAGAGGCTTTTGATTGTGCCCAATTTCCAACGGTAAACTATATTTAAGATTTCTCTTCTTCTGGTGCTTGCTCTGCAGTTTATTCTTAGCATTCTTACTGTTCTTTTTCTCCAGAGAATTGCTGGAGAGATCAAGTCTTTTTCAACTGATGGATGGGTTGCACCAAAACTTTCCAAGAGGATGGACAAATTTATGCTTTACTTGCTTACTGCTGGGAAAAAAGCCTTGGCAGATGGTGGAATTACAGAAGATGTAATGAATGAATTAGATAAGGCCAGATGTGGAGTTTTGATTGGCTCAGCAATGGGTGGCATGAAGGTAACATCAAGCCTTCAGCAATTTGATATACAGTATATAATGAGAATGGAACATGGTTGAAAATATTAAGTTAACCAGAGCTAATATTGGCTGATATTCAATTTGATTGATAACAAGAGCTTTATGAAATCTGTAAGTCGTTGTCATGTCTGCTGCCTTTGTGGTTTCCTAATGCAGTGGAACTTGCAACTTAAAGTCAAGTTCTGATTTTTGCCACATGCCTTAGAGTTGGAATAATGAATATTTTCAAGCTAGTCTTCTGTCTCTCTAGCTGTAATGGTTTTTGGCAGGAAGTGGAATCCAAAGTATAAAGCCTTAGATGAAACTACATGACCTGCAGATAGGATGAGAAAGCATATTAATTCTGGAATTTATCAACAATTGTAACTGACTACTTTGTTCTTGTGTTTTGTGTTGTGAACAGGTTTTTAATGATGCGATTGAAGCCTTAAGGATCTCATACAAGAAGATGAATCCTTTCTGCACACCATTTGCAACTACAAATATGGGTTCTGCCATGCTTGCAATGGATCTGGTCAACTTACTATTTTTTCAACTTTGTGAAACACCTTGATGGGTTTTGTAAGTTGGGACTTAAACCTTTTAACAGCTCATTTGTTTATTCAAATTGCAGGGATGGATGGGGCCAAACTATTCTATCTCTACTGCTTGTGCTACAAGCAATTTTTGCATAATGAATGCAGCAAACCATATCATTAGAGGTGAAGCTGTAAGTGTCTTGTAATCAACTCTTTCTCAGCCACAAAGTGTGTGAATCTCTTATATTAGTCTTGTCTTTACATATATTCATAGAATGATTTGTTGATAAGTTGCAACCTCGAAAAGAAAAACTTAAAATAAAATAAATCTAAATATATGTTGCGTTTTCTTCTGAAATTGTCGTGCAGGATGTGATGCTTTCTGGTGGCTCAGATGCAATGATTATACCTATCGGTATCTCTTTTTTACTTTACCTATGCTGATTTTATCTTAGCATGCACCTACTTGTTATAGCATGAATTTTACATAACCTATTATTTTCTTGTTGGTGCAGGCTTGGGAGGTTTAGTGGCATGCAGAGCACTTTCCCAGAGGAACAGTGATCCCACAAAAGCATCGCGCCCTTGGGACAGTGTGTGTTATCAATAATCCTTTTGCTTCCATATATTCTTTTTTCTTTTGTCATTGTTTACATCTGAGAACTTTATATCATGTTTCAGTTAACTTATCCAAAACTGTTGATTATCGACATTATGGATCATGTGAATTTAATTTTCTATTTTCTAATAGAAATAGGAAGCTAAGTTCATAATATCTTGTTATTATATGTTGTCAATGGCTCTTATACTGATAGCAAATATACTCTAGATCTGAGTTTCTATACTAATTGAACTTTAAGCAATTCTTCTAAAGATATTACAATCATTTCTTTGATTGTTGATTGAGGG
Organism: Quercus lobata; assembly: GCF_001633185.2. Lineage (NCBI taxonomy): Eukaryota > Viridiplantae > Streptophyta > Magnoliopsida > Fagales > Fagaceae > Quercus > Quercus lobata. Next base: position 2,141,889 of record NC_044914.1, read on the forward strand.
AAGATAAACAAGGTCTAAATCCTGTTTTTTAGTTTCTTGGTATAGTTCATGTGTGTTACCATAACATCTGATTTTTGTTATTCAACAGAATCGTGATGGATTTGTTTTGGGTGAAGGAGCCGGGGTTTTGCTCTTAGAAGAATTAGAGCATGCTAAGGTATTTTAACTCTAACTCAATAAAGTCCATGTCCTATATTTCTGTAGGCATTTCCCTTTAAGCCTGTCAGTTATTCTTTGGGGCCTCATTTGCTTTTAGATTACCAGCCATTGTGTTCATTGACCCACTTTCAGTGGCATTTCTGTTGTCCCTCTAGTTTCTTCAAGTTATATCAAATCACTTTTTCATGTTGGAATATCCACTGGTATTCATTTTCTAGTGTGAATTAGATATTTTTTTTTTTTAACTCTAACTCAATAAAGTCCATGTCCTATATGTCTGTAGGCATTTCCCTTTAAGCCTGTCAATTATTCTCCAGGCCTCATTTGCTTTTAGATTACCAGCCATTGTGTTCCTTGACCAACTTTCAGTGGCATTTCTGTTGTCCTTCTAGTTTCTTCAAGTTATATCAAATCACTTTTTCATGTTGGAATATCCACTGGTATTCATTTTACTAGTGTGAATTAGATGACTTTTTATTTTGTTATCCTGTGCTTCCTCTGAATTTTCATGAACTGATATTTCTAATTCTATATTTTCTTGCTTGCTAAAGTTTGGTGATCAGTGAAGCTCAATCATTACTTTGTATAGCCTGTGATATCATGTTTCTTTTTTGTAAATAACTCTGCCAGCTGATTTCTGATTTTGCAGAGGAGAGGTGCAAATATCTATGCAGAATTTCTTGGTGGAAGCTTCACTTGTGATGCTTATCACGTGACTGAACCACATCCTGATGGTAACATGCCTTCTCTTTGGTACTTAAATTTCAACCCTTGAAAAGGTTGCATTTCTTTAATAGTTTTTCATGAGGGAGCATGTACATTGGACTTATTTCCTGCATCTATTCTACTCTTCCTGAGTTCTTTTCTGTCACAATAATTTTTAAACTAATTTATATGATACTGTAAATATACTTTGTTGCTACTAACTCCTCATAAAGTGAGTTGTAGCTCACCAAATTGACCACCTGAATTGCTGCTTTATGTCCACAATCTTGATAGCAAAGGCTGTGGCACAGAAAGACAATAAAACCTGAAAATCAGTTGCATAATTGTCAAAACTGGCACCATATCCCCTGTTAATACATCCAGGATTGCTATGAATTCTTCTTTTACTCATGCATATTTCCACCCCTCAATTTAACAGTGATATTTGCTTTTATCTAAGTAGAATACCCTTCTTAATTGGTTACCATTTTGTTAAATATTTTGGGCAAGGAACCATATGCAAATCCTGACTTCATCAACACTTCTGTACCTTGTATCCTTCCATAAAATTGGGTTCTAAAATTCTTAACTAATGTCCCTAATATCCCTCCAAAAACAGGGGCTGGCGTTATCCTTTGCATAGAAAAGGCATTAGCTCAGTCTGGGGTATCTAGGGAAGATGTGAATTACATAAATGCACATGCTACATCCACACCAGCTGGAGACCTAAAAGAGTATCAAGCACTTCTTCAATGTTTTGGCCAGAATCCTGAGGTAACTTGTATTCATAATGTTTGTTCATTATGCCATTTGCTTCTGATGATACCATATTTCAAATACTTGATGAGATTACTGTATTCTGATACCTGATAATATCTCTGCTTTCTACAGTTAAGAGTGAATTCTACAAAATCTATGATTGGTCACCTATTAGGAGCAGCTGGTGCGGTGGAAGCTGTTGCAGCGATACAGGTAAACAATTTATGTCTTGATATGGTGATTCTAAATTCAAGAAATATAATCTTGGCTAAATTTCAAATTGCACCCTCTAACTTTGACCAAAAGTCAATTTAGTCCTCCAACTATAATCCATTCAATCAAGTCTAGAACTTTTAAGTTTATTCAATTCAGACCTCCAGTTAGTTTCCATAAAAAAAAGCTCCATTAGGGACCCTCTAAACGACGACATTTTGTTCTGCCAAATCCATGCTTTAGAGGGTCTCTAATGGAGCTTTGTTGATGGAGACTAATGAGAGGCCTGAAATGAATAAACGTGGAAGTTAGGACTAAACTGAACGAAAGTGAAGTTAGATGACTGAATTGAATTTTGGTTAAAGTTAGAGGGTGCAATATATAACTTAGCCTATAATCTTTATAAATTTATTCTAATAATGGAAAGTATTCCCAAAAGGACTATTTGAATTGTTTTTCTTTTTTCCTTGGGTTGGCATAATTCGAACCCATGAAGCAGATTAATGCTTTTTGACATGTGTTTCTTCATGATAGGCAATACGAACAGGGTGGGTTCATCCTAATGTCAACTTGGAAAACCCAGATGAAGGGGTGGTCTGTTTGCCTACTGCATCCTTTGTGACTTTTTGTTTATATCGTGATATTCCTTGCCATTATGTGTCCTCTAACCATGATGAATTGAGCACAGGATTATCTAATGATGTCAACATATCAATTCAGGATAAAAATGTGCTGGTGGGCCCAAAGAAAGAGAGACTGAACGTTAAGGCAGCGTTGTCTAATTCATTTGGGTTTGGTGGTCACAATTCATCAATCATATTTGCTCCTTACAAGTGAAAGACCTGGCAGGCTACTCCAACCTTGCTGTAATGCTGAAGGTATGTGGGTTCCAAGATATCTCCTATCTGTAGTAAATGGAAATTGGGATATGAGAGAGAGAGCATGCCAAGGGTCACTTTATTCAAGACAATTTCCTAGATAAATACTTTTTTTTGCTCCAAGATACCAATGTAGGCCGCTCAATGCTGACATTCAATTTTGAGTATGCTATGACAACAAATTTTAAAAACCAAAAGATTTATCTGAACTATCTGGAGATCGAACAGTATGAGCAGCTTTTACATCCATTGCATGCGTAATTTACCGGCAAGTTCATTGAAAAAGAAAACTGGCATGGTTTATTTGTCAGGTTTGCTGTTAGTATTGATGGGCTGGCAACATCTTGGAGTTGGTGAATAGTCATGAAATGTTCCTGTGTACCAATCGTCAATTTGTTTAGTTGCATGGCCTCATGCAATAGAATTACTTTGGGACGGCTGGTCAGGAAAGAAGATGGATGGCCCTGGATTGAGATAGAGAAAGCTTCAAAATTAACGTGTTGGTTATCATGAAATACTCTTGCTTCCATTGTTGTTATAAGTTTTTCCTTCTATCATAGACAAAGCTATAAGTAGGGCTTGATATACTTGATACTTGCCATTGAAATTTGAACCACCACTACCTGGCAGTATTGGCCTGTTTAAGTTTTGTTTTTCATGTACATTTAGATGGCTGCTCTAATTGTATTGATAGCCATTTGTAATGAATTTTGAGTTGGCAGTTGCATAGATGTTATTATATGTGATGTTCTATGTGCTTGCTGGCAAGGTTGTCAAAATCGCGATTTGGATCATAAAATCACACGATTTTACGATCCCATCTCATCAAAAAGATCAAAATCGTAGCAAGATCGCAAAAATATTAGGATCGTTTGTAGGATCGTAGGATCGTATGGGATCCTACCGATCCTACCATTTGGCTTTTTTTTCTTTTTTTCTTTTTTAAGTGGGATTCATTTGGGTCATTTGGGTAAGTCCGGTAAGATAATCCATGGTCCACCTAAAGGTCCTAAACCCACAAGCCCAATGGGTTATCAGAACCCAATAATGAATTGAAGTCCCAAATTTACCCCTATCTCAACATAAAATCTCAAAAAAACCCATACTACTTAAGTTTAACGTTTTCAAAAACAAAACCTAAATATTTTAGAAAAACTAAGCTCCAACACCTCTGTCCCGCGCCTCCACCGTCCTCTGTCAAAAACCCAGCACTTCTCACCCTCTCAATGGTGGGGCATCGCTGCCTTTAAGCTTTCTTAAGTTTAATGTTGTAAAAAACAAAACCTAAAATATTTAGAAACATTCAACGCCAACACCTCAGTCTCGCGCCTCCTCAATCCTCTTTCAAAAACCTAGAACCCCTCAGCCCTCTCAATGATGTTGTCGTGAGCCATTGCTGCCTTTAAGCTTTCTGGTAATTTGCTTTGGTAGTTAGTAGTTTATCATTTGTACTTTGATAGCTTGATTCCAGATTGTTGTGTTGTGTTTATGATTTTGACAAAGCTTTTAAGGTTTTTATTTTTCTATTTTGTTAACTAAATTAAGTAAAATTTGAAAAATTGTGAAACAGGATCTTCAGTATTTGATTCTTTAAGAAATATTAGTAAACACAATTAGTAGTTTAGAATTGCACACAACTTGTTTGATGAATTTTCTGTGTGATTTTGAGCATGCTCTGTATCTTGGTGTCTTCTTTGCAGCTCTAGTACAAATATACAATGTTTACTTTGGCTAGAAAGAAAATTAAGCGAAAAAATGCTAAGGAAATAAGTCTGACCTGGGTTGGGAACATAGTGTTGAAGTAGGTTCAAGGCAAGTTCAATGTAATTATTGCAAAGAAATTCATAGTGGGGGTATATATCGGCTGAAGCATCATTTAGCTAGGACTAGGAAAAATGTTTCAGCTTGTCCTAGTGTGCCAAAAAAGGTGAGGGAAAAATTTGTGGCTCTTTTGTATGCCCAAGCTGAAGCATCTATAAAAAAGAAAAGGTGGTGTACTATAGAACAAAAGGATGATGGCAGTGATGATTAATTAGTTGAAGTACAACAACTAAATTCATCAAAAGGGAGGGCCAGACACATAGGCTCCATGAATAGGTTTGTTACCAAAAAAAGCAAGTAACAATGAATCATGAGTTTAAAAAAGGAGAACGTGATCTAGTGATCCAACAAATTGCTAGATTCTTCTACACTAGTGCCATCCCTTTTAATTGTGTCAAAAATCTGGAGTTTCTGCGAATGATTGATATGATTTCAAGATTTGGAATTGGCCTCAAGCTTCCTTCCTATCATAAGATTAGGGAGACATGCTTGAAGAAAGAGGTAGATTTTACACAAAAAATGCTTGAAGAATATAAGATTGAATGGAAAAAAACAGGTTGTTCAATTATGTCTGATGGCTGATCTGATAAGAAAAGGAGATCCATCTGTAATTTTTTGGTGAATAGTCCCAAAGGAACCATTTTCCTATACTCTATAGACACATCTGACATATAATAAAACAGTTGAAAAATTTTGTCAAATGTTAGATGAAGTTGTGGATAGGGTTGGAGAGGAGAATGTTGTGCAATTGGTGACTGACAATGCTGCAAACTACAAACTAGCTGGAGAGATGTTGATGCAGAAGAGAAAGTGCTTGTTTTGGACTCCATGTGCTACCCATTGCTTGGATTTGACGCTTGAGGATTTTGAAAAAAAGATTAAGGACCATAAGTACACAATTGCAAAGGGGAAGAAGATTACAACATATATATATTCTAGAGCTATGCTTTTAAATTGGTTGAGGGATTTCACTAAAGGGAGGGAATTGATTAGACCTGCTGTCGCTAGATTTGCAACATCATATTTGACATTGTCATGTCTTAATGAGTTCAAAGGAGAATTGATGACAATGTTTTCTTCTGAATAATGGAGGTGTAGTAAATTTGCAGAAACAAAAAAAGGGAAAAGAATTCTTGTCATAGTTATGGATAACAACGGCTTTTGGCGACTTGTTGTCAAATGCTTGAAGGCTGCAATACCTCTTTTAAAGGTACTTCGCATGGTTGACTCTAATACACCTCCAATGGGATTCATTTATCTAGAAATGGAAAAAGCAAAAGAAGAAATACAGAAAAATTTCAATAATGTTCAAAAGAGATAACCATTTTATTTATATCTTCCTCAAATTTACATTTGTTTTTAATTCATTAGCTTATTAAATATATAGTCTTTTTTTTTTTTTTAATATAATATCCAGTGTTTTGAATTGTAGTTACAAAGAGATATGGGATGTTATTGATGATCGATGGGAAATGCAACTTCATAGGCCTTTGCATGCTACGGGATACTATTTGAACCCTTCTATTCATTATGATCCTTCTTTTGATCTGGGTTCAGATATCAAATTAGGACTATATGCGTGTCTTCAATGAATGGTTCTAGAAGTTCGTGATAGGAAAAAGATAGATGTCCAACTTGAAAAATTCAAACAAGCAAAGAGACTCTTTGGTATTGAAGCTGACATACTAGCCAGAAATACTAAACAGCCAGGTAACAATTTTGTTTTTCGTTTTTTGTTTTACATTCAAATTCATCTTTATTAGTTGTAGATTATATTCTTAAGCCTAAGATATTATAATTCATACATGTATCAGTTGAGTGGTGGGACTCATATGGAGATGATTGTCCTGAATTGAAAAAATTTGCTATAAGAATATTGAGCTTAACATGTAGCTCATCTGGTTGTGAAAGAAATTGGAGTGCGTTTAAAATGGTAAGACCAAATGACTTTGGTATATTATGACAAGATTTTCCATTTTTTTTCTTAGTAAAAGTTTGTTTCTTCCCCCCTCCCCTCTGTTTGAGACTTCTTAATTAAAATTGTTACAATTATAGGTACATTCAAAAAGGAGAAATCGCTTACACCAGAAAAAAAAAAAAAAAAATGAATGACTTGGTCTTCGTTATGTATAACTTGAAGATAAAAGAGAAAAGAGCTAAACCATTGAGTACAAAAGAAGAAATTGGTTTGGAGAATTTGTCTTCTGATGATGAGTGGTTAGCAACAGATTCTGTAGATTCAGAAGATGATAGTGCAAATTTTGAAGAAAATGAAGGTATTAATTTATAACTTTAAAGCCTTCCTTTATAGCTAATATTTATACAAGTTACCTATGTATAGTTTGAATGTGTGACCACTAATCACTAATTTATATTTGTATACTTTACTTATCAAAAAAATTTGTATATTTTGGTTATCAATGTTGGGTGATGATGAGGTTTCAAGAGTTGCTGCCAAAGGAAAAAGTGTGCTAGTTCATGATGTTAGTGATGAATATCATGAGAATGGTGATGGTTCTAATGATGATGATAGTGATGGGCCCCTACCTGGATTTGAGAGAGTTAGGGATTTTGATAATTACGCCATGGATGTTGATACTAGGAAGGATATAGATGATGAAATAGGATATGACAATGACAGTAATTAGATTAGAAGAACCTTAGAATGAGAATTCCCTTTTGGATTTCATATTTGTAATTAGCTAGCTTACCTTAGATTGAGAATTCTCTTTTGGATTACATATTGTAAATTTGTAGTTAGCTATTTTTATATGCTAACTAGCCTAACTTATTTTGGATTTGGAACTTAGAATTTGGAAAACATTTTCCATATGTGTAGATAATATTTTGGTATTTAGTTGCTAATTAAACATGTACTGAACTTTTTAGTTACATTATGTCAAAAGTTAAATATATTTTATTTCGTTAGAATGACATAAGAACGATGTAGTGCGTGCAAATTACATTTTATGATGCAATTTTTTTTTAATGGATGGATTCATATTTTAAGTGATTATATAACATACAAAGTCACTATCAATAGGTTTTTTGCTTAAAATTTGAAAATAGATAGGATCTTACGATCCACGATCCGATCCTATGATCCACAATCCTACCTACCTCTCACGATCCTACGTAGGATCCCGATTTTGACAACCTTGCTTGCTAGTATGTTGCTTGAGATCAACCAAAATATCCATGATAATCTTGTGATTTATTACACCATAAAGTAACTAAACAACAATTGTTTGAACACATATTAGCCAAAGAGCTGTGTAGCTCAACGGAGATGTGTAGAGTTCAAATCTCTATACCCCATTGTAACTATTGAATTCTCAAAAAAGAGCACACATTAGCCCTGCACAATCAAAAGGGCACATGAAGAACTAGCATGTGTAACTGCATTTTTCTTTTTAATTTATTTTTTTAGCCCATTCCTTTTGTTTCTCTTAAAATCTTGCACTTCCAAGTGTTTTAGCTTTTAAATCTCCCATCACTTGATGCAGCATGTGGCATGCTGAAGGGAAGACGTTTATAGGCTGATGGTTGAGGTAATAATTAATAATCAAAAAGGTGCTATCTGACTAGAAGACCACACAATTTTAGATTGATATAGAAAGGAAATTTTTGGAGCTAATAAAAAACCTCCTAGGGAACCCAATATTTCATTGGAATGGCATTTTTTTTCCAGAACTTTTTTTTTAGAGAGAATTTCAACTTATAGCGTCCGTTCTTAATGATAACTCTTTATCATCAGACCAAGACATCAATCGGTTTTTGGTGTAAACGAAGATTGAACTCTAGATTTCTTATTTAACTATCAGAAACATTTCCAGAACTAAATGACGAATAGTATTTCATATTCTCCCAATAAACTTGGTTCACAACTTATCTTAACAAAAGACGAAAAAAAGAGGGGGGGAGGAGAGAGATTCATTAAAAGAAAGACCAAAAATTAATACCATTTTGTTATTAATTAAAGAATCAAACTTATGAAATAATTTCAATTTAAAGCTCATCCCATCTTCGTGATTTATTTAGTTCCTCTGAGCAATAACAAAGCAGAGAGAAAAAAATTCACTGATTAAACTCTGTTTCACATAAGCCTACTATTGTAAAACAATTTGGCTCATTGAACAGAATGGGTAGAGAGAGCAAACTCCATTAAAGAGAGAGTTGAACTTGGATAGAACGTTACTGCCCAAAAATAAAACCTAGTTACCTAAGTGAAACACAGTTTTATTAATGGTTTTCCTTCTTTTTTCATAGAAAAACAAAAAAAGAACAAATATGAACTAAGGCTTTGGGCCAGGAAACCACCACGGGCCCATTAACAAGACTTCGCAGTTGCCCTAATTAGACTTCCTTTTTGTAACACCTATTTCATCGAAAAATTATCTTATGAGACCGTTTTATTGATGAGGGAAAAATATTAAAACCTAAACTACCAATGACATTATAAATACAGATCATCAAAACATTCTATAAATAACAAAAAACATTTCAGTGATGGGTTTTTCCCATCATATTGTAGTTACAGAGAACCAACATAATACCTTGATTCCTATCTAATTTACACCTTACAAAAATTGGAGCCCCCAAATAAAATTACCAGGAACAAAAAAACAAATCAAAAAAAAAATTTCAAAACCTGTAGTATTGCACATCTCTGAGTAGATCTATTAAAACAATGTAGAAAATTCTCCTTCACCTGCTCTTTTTCTTGCTGCCTTTCTTTTGACTCTTTTTAATCTTCAAGCCCCTGGTCGAGAGTGCACTTGAGACACTTTTGCCTTCAAGTTTTTTCGTCATCTTTACCACACTTGCCATTCCTTTTCTTGCGGCTGCACGATGCTCAGGTCTACGGCTCATCATTTTGCGATCAAGCGGCCAATATGCATATGGTTCAAGCTTGCCCTTCTTCTTCAAGTCCCCACCTGCCTTTTTGCTAGAGTACTCACTACCAATGTACGCCCAACCAGAGTCTGATGTTTTCCTGCGCTTCTGGTTTGCCTTCGAGGAATTTGCTGACAAGTGACTATCTGCTTCACTCTTTGGATCGTAATCAGTTTCAGAGGGAGTTTCCTCCGGTTCTTCTTCCTCACGAATAATCAAGCGCCCTTCAGGGTCCAGTTCTGGCTCATCTGAATCTGCCTTTCGCTTGAGATGTTTTGATCGAAGAGCTGATAATGTTTTTTGCCTATCGAGCAAGTCAAGTGGCTCATCCTCAAGTTGGTCAAGCAAGTGTTCAGGCAAGCTCACACCTGCTCTTCTCTTGGAGCTGGAGAGAAAAATTGGATTTGTTATGACGTGAAGTAAAAGTTGATAAAAACACAGGGTGACGTTAAATGAAGCAGCTAACAATATAATTACAAGAAATTATCTTATTAGGCCAGGACAATTTAATTGTCACGCTTTTTTTTTTTTTTTGGGGGGGGGGGGGGGGGGAGGGGGTGTACATTGCTCACGATTGGACTGAACCTTGTCTACTATGAGATCCCTAGACAGTCATTGACCTACACACATTCATCTTTGACAGCCCAAAATGACATTCTCCAATCAATTATGTAGATAAAATGAGCAGACTCAAAGGTCCAAAACTGACCGTAATGAAGCTGCTTTGGATTTTCGCTGTGAGGGAGCCTTGCTCTGTTGACTAGTCATTGTCCTGCCATCCATATACTCAGCATCACTTCCCTCAGTTTCTTCATCGCCAAAATCAGAAAATATTTTTGTGTGATTCCATCTGCTTAGCCTGAAAAAAAAAATTAAAAAATTAAAAAAAAAAATTTACAAAAGTCACCAACGTGCGGGTGAAGTAGTGAGTCTAGTGACTAAAAACAGATGGATTCTTTTTTTTTGGAGCATGAATTTGAATTTGTATGACATTGATTCACACAATGGCTGTTCACTACTCCAATAGCTCCCATAGTTTACAAATTGAAGGCTAATTGTTTGATTTTGTATACTATGCGAGTACCAGGAGCCAGATGCCTCAGTGCTAGCCTAGCTACATTTAGTCCACAGAGACTTCTGGTACAGAACACATGGCAGTTGCCACACCAGCACAGTGACACTGTGCCTACTTCATGAAACTAGAAATTGGAATGTATTAAACATATCAGAGCATTGAATTCATCCAAACATCAAGGGCAGAAGCACAAAGACATGCGTGTTCATCTTCACATATGTAGTATATGTATATACATCTATGAAAATTATATTACAACAGATTGAAACCTGGACGTTGTTGCCTTTGATAGTTGAGACCTTGCTTCTGAATTAGCCCTTAGTTTCTTCTCATTCCGTTCCTTGATCTGTGTTTGACAAGTATCACATAAATCAGAAACAATACCCACTTAGGTTTTTATTCTACCATATGATGACTTTCCACCGACCTTCCGTATATTAGTAAGGAGTTTCATGTGTTCCTCAGGCATTACAGCCTTAACCGCTTCCAGACCGCATTTCTTAATAAGAATTTCCAGGAGAAGCTTAACCTGAAAGCAATTCAAAATTATCCAAAGAGAACTTGGGATGATCAGTATATGAACTCAGCCATTTGCCATAGCAACTGAAGAGAGTAACAAAATTGCTGAATAACCTACTTTAGCTTTAAAGTGGATTTTGGTGTTATCTTGCCACTTCACCACACCTTCCACCATGCTCCTCAAGTGCGTATGCAACCCTTCAGCTTCTGATTTTGTCACCAACACCTTCAACAAACCTAAATTAGCCTGCATTGAACAACAATAAAGGATGAGTTAAGATAAGATCAGATAGAAAGAGAGAGTAATAGAATACTTAGTTCCACAAAACCAACAAAAATGAGAATAAATTACATATCTCAAAGGACAGGGGAAACCTTATTTATTTCTCTATTTTTTCTCTTAAGGAGGAGAAATGCAGACGGCAGTACATTCCAAGCAGATGAAACAAGATCCGAGAACTCGTAAGCCAAGCGAGCTAAACCTCTAATAGCAGCACTGACCATGTGAGGTGTCTCACCAGCAAGTCCTCCGGCCACCTTCAACCATAAATAAACTTTGCTTAGTAAAGTTCTAAAAGTAAATTTTACCACATAATCAAATTCAAGATGACATTTAGTCAATAGCAACATTTTTGTTTTACGTTTTTTTTTTTTTTTTTTTTTTTTTGGTATTAAAGGCAAATTAACAGGATATTTTTGGCATTTCAAAAAAAGTATCTAAGCAAGTGCTATAATCAATTATTAGCTCAAAAAAAAAAAAAAAAAAGTGCCATGATCAGTTTAGTAATGAAAATTATGAAATGGTTTGATCAGTACCATGTTAAAAAATTGATACAAGTTTTCTCTATTTCCGCCTTTCTCTTCATCGCCACATGCATGGCCAATTTCGACAAGAATTTCATATGCTCTGTTTCTTGTTTTTTTATTTACCTGCAAGAAAAAATTACAACAGAAGACAGATAATCATATATTAAGAAGAAATTTCAGAAGATATTGTGTGTTGCATGTGTCCAAAGATTAAGGATGAATTTAAATAATAACGCTCCCATAATAATCACACCAACCAAGAAAAAGGATGGGTAAGGGGGTGGGAGAGCTACTTTGCTAACACATGTACCTCTTTAAGAGCAAGTATTATTTCTGTTAGGAAAGACATAATAATGTCACGTCGCATCTGCTCTGAACCATCCTGTGAACAAAAGCATAAATTCTTAAGTCAACATTATGATGCATACTTATCAAGTTTAAACCTAGAGCTATTTTAGTTGTGATATTAAGTTTAAAAAGAATCTCATCTCTATCTTTAACTACCTTGCAAACATGGACTATTATAAAGTACAGGCAATCAAGTCTGTGACGCTTAGCAGAAAAATGGCATGAAGGTAGCACTTCAGTCATAAGATTATGCATTTCCTTGTGCTTTGATGAGAGATACTCATTGCGTTTCTGCCCACACAAATTCACAGCAAAGAGATACATCACTTAGACAATATGTAAAATACGCAATGACAGATGGTAAAATTACAACTTAAAAGCTCCTGCAATGGCAAAAAGAGACATACCATAAGAATAACAGAAAGAACTTTGTATGCCTTCTTCTGTATCAGACCATCAACATCCTGCAGTTCAAATACTCCCAATTACCTCACCCTTTCTGAAGTAAAAAACTTTGATTTTGAGGGGTTTCCTCCATAAAGAGAAAAAAGGTAAATTCACCAGATTATATAGAATCATTTACAAACCTGTAATGCAGGCTTTATTGGAACAAACAAAAGATCAATTTCTTTTGTGCTCAGACCAGGCAAAAGTGAAACTGCCAGGTCAAATAGCCTAGCCCTGAAGTTAAGATGAAGGAATAATTACAATGTCAAATATTGATGAAACCCAAAAAGTGTTCATTTCATGAACAAAAAAGAAACAATTTAAGACTTTATAATTGACAAATGATGCATAATAGACCAAAAAGCCATCAGAGATTCAGAAGCATGGCCAAAATGTTAAAAAATAGAATGAGACAAAAATGGGTGAAAAATTAACACCTCAAAAGTGATAGCGAATCTTCATTTGACACACCGTCAATTCGCATAGAATTAGAATTTCTTGAATTTTCTGGTTTGGCAGCCTGTTGAGTAACTCTCAAAAGCTTCTGCATCGTAGTATTAAAGAACCTTGATACTACTTCTTTATCTGATATGGATGCAAATTCATTGATTGTGGACTGCATGGTGCAAACAACATTATTAGAGCATTCACATCAAAGCTATTAAAATTAGGTAAATTGCTATTTTAGCAACAACACTAAAAAACTCACCACATCAAAATTGCTAAATCTAAAATTTTTTGCCATCTAGCTACAGTAAACTGCCATCTATAGCAGTTTAGAGCATTCACAGCAGTGGAGCTAAAAATTTAGCTATCTAGCTCCACCAAAAGTTACTTTATCTATTTTACCTACACACATGCTGCAGCAGTGGATTTATTTTAGCTTTCAATACAATAAAATAATATAAACATCACAATAAAATAATATAACCACTACAATGAAATAATATATCTTTTTATGGTGTTAATATAACCACTACAATAAAATCATATATCCCACTACCCAAAAAACATCCACAGCACCAACCACAACCACTTTTACCATCAGTCATAGCCACAACCACAACCACAGCCACAACCACCACCACCACCACCACCACCAGTCCACAACAGGAAAAAAAAAAAAAAAAAAAAAAAAAAAAAAAAAAAAAAAAAAAAAAAAAAAAACCAACCCAAATCTCCAATCTTTTTCCTCAACCCAAACCAAACAAAATCACCAATCACAAACAAGCACAACGCCAACGAGCTGAGTCGGCAGAAGGGGAGGGTCGGCGAGCTCCATGGGTTTCCCAGTCAGGTACAGCTGGTGGGTCAGCTTGAGACTGATCGCGAATAGTGGATGGCGGCTTGAGACTGGTGGGTCGGCAAATGGTGACGTGGGTTTGAGGTTGATCGGCGGTTTAGGATGGCTGGTGGGTAGGCTTGAGACCGGAGTTGAATGATGTGAGAGACTGGAGTGAGAGAGTGAGAGATCGGAGTGAGAGACCGAAGTTGAGAGAGTGAGAGACCTTGAGAGAGATGTTCAGAGATGAGATGAGGGTGAATGAGAGAGAGGCGTGTATTATTTTAATCACTGGCTGATCAAAATATTTTTTTTTTTTTTAGCTCTCAAGAACAGTGCACATCTATTTATAGATGTGCATTGTAGCAGTGGAGCTAAAAAAAAAAGATTTAGCTCCACTACTGGAGCATGTTTTTTGTGATGCTGGAGCTAAAAAATACCAATATACCAATACAACACCACTACTGTAAGTGCTTCCACGGCTGGAGCATGTTTTTTGTGATGCTGGAGCTAAAAAATACCAATATAGCAATATAACACCACTACTGTGAGTGCTTTTACTGAAGCAACAGAGTTATAAAAATAAATAAATAAATTTATTGGTCTCTCTCTCTCTGGCCGAGCCTCTCCCTGCATTCTCCCCCCTTCTCTTCAATCTTTTTTTCTTTTGGCAAGGGCTATTCAAGCTCATCTTTGTACCTGCTGGTGACACAAGGTCCGGTGGTTGGCACCCTCACATCATTCCGATTATTGTTTCAGTTAGCTCCTCTCTGACCCTCCTCCTCTCTTCCTTGTCCCTCTCCCTCTCTCTCTCTCTCTCTCTCTCACGGTGGTCAGATCTTTGTTTTTGTTTTTATTTTTGTTTTTTTGGTTGGTGGTGGATGCTGTTGTGGTTTTGGGCTTGTGATTTGGTTGTGATTTTGGGGGTTCCGGTTGTGGGTGGCAGTGACAGTGGCAGTGATTATTGTGGCTGTGGCGGTGGTGGAGTGGGTTTCGTGATGGGTGGTGGCTGGGGTGGCTACGGGTGGCTGGTGTTTTCTTTTTTAGGTGGTGGTGGCTGGGGTGGGTATGGGTGCCTGGTGCTTTTTTTTGGTGGTGGTGGCTGGAGTGGGTATGGGTGGCTGGTGTTTTCTTTTTTCGGTGGTGGTGGCTGGGGTGGGTTTGCTGAGACAGATAGGAAGAGAGAGAAAGAAGCATGTATGGAAGAATATAAAAATAATATTTAAATTAAGCGGTAAAAAAATAAAACCTTGGTTGTTGGGGTATTGTAAAATGAGGTGTTAAAATAGATAAAGTATTCATTTGAGTTGCTAAAAGCTAAAATTTTTAGCTTTCTTACTGTGAATCCTCTTATAAACTTTACAATAATGCTAGATGCTAGAACCTATAACAACTTTTGTAAAGTGAAAAACAACACTAAATTTGAGGTTTCAATCAATATAAAGTATATTATGTTACAGTCCAACCAGCGATCTTCAAGTAAATACTTTGTCCCACTTTCTAGGCTCAGAAGCAAAAGTTGACAAATAAATAAATAAATAAGTGCATACACAGACACATGTTATATCTCTATATATAGTTAAAAAGAAACTTAAAAATAGAATCTGTTTGCCTGGTGACCATGACAAATGAAGCAGTATACGCAATTGAGATAGAATAAGTACCTGCAAAGAACCACCATCATCTTTTGTAGATTGCAGGAAGACACCAGACAAAACATTTAAAAATTCACGAGCAGATGACCTAAGTGCATTCAAATTATCTGCTGCCACCTGTGGGGTATAGTGGGACACTGCTCGCTGTCTGGCAGTACCTTCTTCAAGATCAGGCATCTCATTTTTTTGTTCCATAATTCTCTTATTCTGTTGAATAAGAATCTGCAAACTGGAGCATACTATTCCACGAGTATCAGCTTCTTCCTGAAGCGCACTGCATAAAGCTTTCTCTAGATCCTTGAAATTTTCAGCAGTATCCAAAGGATAATTGCAAAATGAAGGCAACAAGGACCACAAAGAGTAGACAAGTCCATTAGCCCTCATTGACGAAGAAACTTGTCCTTGTAGCTCAAGCTGCCAAAAGTCAAACTACTTAGCAAATGCCATAAAGAAAGAGACAAACAGCATCTAATTTGTATAAAAGGTTTCATACCTTTTGAGATTTCTGCTTCATCATTCCAACCATACCCAAAATGGACTCTGTGAAGAAGCTTAAACGAGCACCAACAATATACTGCTTCAGAATTGGAAAGAGCCAATCATTTGCCTCAGATAGCATTTTAGCCTCCAAATTAAGAGGTACAAGGCCCAAGAAAGTTTCAGGTCCTAATGCACCAATAGCTGATCCAAGGCATTCATGCAGCTGCATATTGATGAATCAGTATAGTTAGTGCATATTGCAAAGATGAAAACTAGTACATAAAAGCACATAAATGGGGTTGCTTCCACATTATCTTCAGCAAAGATATGCATAATAGCAGTACAGTCTGCAGCTAAGAAATGTAGCTTACTACTGCCAATGAGTGCTATACATAAAAGTCTTCAAACCAGCTGATGTATGCATCTCCATCAACAAACCACAATAATGGATCACAACAATACAGAAATCTATTTAAAAAGTAAAGCACTATACATTTTGCAAGTATCGTTTGGTCATTGCATTATGACCCATTAACAATTGCTATTGGATCAAAAGGCTCCAAAACTCTTCCGGAAGGTTATAACCCAAAAATTTAATCAATATCTAACAGCAGGTTCTACATTATTGCTGATGTATGCATCTCCATCAACAAACCACAATAATGGATCACAACAATACTGAAATCTATTTAAAAAGTAAAGCACTATACAGTTTGCAAGTATCTTTTGGTCATTGCATTATGTCCCATTAACAATTGCTATTGGATCAAAAGGCTCCAAAACTCTTCCGGAAGGTTATAACCCAAAAATTTAATCAATATCTAACAGCAGGTTCTACATTTTTGCTATCTAGCACAAAATGGTTATGATTGAAGGATTTAAACAAGGACCAGCAGATCTCCTGGAAAAAGAGGATATAGAGATACAGGACATTTTCATAGAAATCTCTAAACAATATATAGCAATCAAGCAAAGATATACCAAATGAGGAAAAAAAATCCAGAACTCCAAAAAAATGGATGGTATGTTGTTCGAATAGCAAATCCTATATCTTCAACTGACACAACTCTCAACCATATCCATAGGTTTAAATCAGATATGGTGATATTACGATCATTTATAGGTATAGTATGACAATACTGACAATTAGAAAAATAGCACAATACCTGCTTCCTGAAAGGAAAATCTTCATCAGGTAACTTCTGCATTTTAGCCAAGCTGCTAAGAATCCCCCTCAAAAAGTAAGAAGAATAATGCCCTGTATGAAAGAAATTCGATAACAAAATAATATTATAAAAATTTAGACCTATATGTATAAAAACAAACATATGACATACTAGCCAGCAGGCTTGTAGCCCTATTGGCACCTAGCCCAGTCCCCAAATCCCATGTCATGGTTTGACTCCCCTCCCCCCCTCCCCTCTCTCCCCAGGGGAAAAATAAAAAAGTGTACAGCATACTAGAAGATCGAAGTACAAATTAAACAGAAGTGAAAACCATCTGATGAAAGAATGAGGGAGATCATCCCTACACATAGGATCAGATTGCTTAATCTTATTACAAATCTATGTTTCTGATACAATGAGCTGGGAATCAATAGTAATCTCAAAGTGAATAGAACTAGAACAAAATAAGTTAGATACAGCAACGGGATTACCTAATTTATCAAACATAGTCGAGACAACTCGAAATGCGACATCCCAGACAGCAGTATAGTGATAGTCAAGTAAGCTTTCAATAATTGCACATACTTTTTCAATGATAGTAGGTCCAGTCCTCCTTGAATCATTGTGTGCATTCATCAAAATCTGATCCACTCCTTGTTTTATCAAGCTTTCATCAATGCAAGCATTTATCAGACTCTTAAATGCACCCATGGCTGCATATACAGCCTCCTCATGTTCAGATGCCAAAATATCTGCCAAAACCAAAGAGAGAAATACACTAGCACATTGTCACTTTTGTTTGGTTTAGTCAAACAGATATTAAAAAAAATAACATGAAAAAGGGTTCTATAATCTATGAAAAAAAAAAATTAAATTTAAAAAATAAAAGCAGACCTTTGAGTGCATTGAATACAGCAGGGAGCTTTGTCACACACATTTGCCTATCAAGTGAATACACTTTAATCATTCCAGCATCTAGCAAGCGAGCAGCGAATGTCATGGCATCCACAGATGTCTCAATTGTGGAGACAGATAGGGCAATTGAGCTTAACAAATCGAGCAATGCATCAGGAGAAACATCTAAAGCTGGGACAAGACAAAGTGAATACAAACTATCTGTTATTCGCCTTGAGACTACAGGTTGATTCAGCTCCAATAGACTTTTGAAGTGCTTGAGGATGCTAGTTGTGCACTTCAATGACATATATGGAAGGCACTCTTTCAAGGCATCTAAAACAAAAAGGACCTCCTGTGCTCCTTTGTGACCTTCGTTGCTATTCACATTTGATCCACCAGCAAGCAGAAGAGACCTTTCAAATATCTTTGTAATGCCTTCACTTGCTGGTCCCAGCAGCGATGTTTCCTGAAATCTCGATAAGACATCTCGAAGACACAGATGTGATTGCCTTCTCACCTGTTCAAAATCAAATTAACACAGCTTCAAGGGTTAAAAACTAAATAGCACTGATCATCCTAAATGTTCAAAACCCATATAATTTTTTAAAAAAGTGAATCATATATATTATATTAAAGCTGAAACACAATTAGAATCCAAATTAGTTTTTAATTGTTGCTTGATTTTGCCCCACGTTTCAATTTAATTTTCTTAATTTCAATGACAAGTGACTCATTCATAATACTCAGCTTACTCACCTAGGTAAGACCACCTCATCATCGCTATTGTTACGCACAAGTTACAATCTAGTTTCAATTAATGGACCAACATCCACATATCCTTTGTAGCGTGTTTGATGCGTAATCATATTGAGGTACAATTCCTTAGGTGTTGTACTTAGTTTCCCCAATTAAATTCAACTACATGGATAAACAGTGTTTATACACACACACACACATAAGTAACGGTTTTTTATTAAGAGAGAAGACTAATTCATGTTCACAACGATGAACACAAAGTAACTCAAAAAATTACAGAGAATTATACACAAAATGACAAACGAAATGAATCATTGAACTCAAGAATAGAGTTGATATGTGTAAAACCCCACACACAAGGCCAACTACACAGTTTGAATCAACAAGGATTCCAACTGAGCCATTGGTTTCTTGGTATCTTCAAAAGTGCGGCTATTATGTTCCTCCCCACAAACAGTGTCATCTTGTCCCAAGGACAATTAAATTAAATTCAGCATATGTGGTTCTTTGGTCAATGCAGCCAAATTATTGAATTTAATTAGAAACCAAAGGTAAAGCGCTGTAACTAAGTTTTACCAATAATATATTTGTCCCAAAATACCTAATTGATATTGTGTGATAACCAGTCCAAAAGATTATAACTTGCAGAATACACCAAATTTACATTCTTTTTTCCATTTCCATCAACAAACCCATTAATCTAAAATCACCGAATTGCCCATAAAACTTTTACAATTAAATTCAACTATGCAACTTATTTGTAACTGCAACCACATTGCTCAATTTAATTAGGGAACCTATGGTAAGCATCTAAAGAACCATAACTAAGTTTTTCCCATAATGTATTGTCCCAAAAGACCTGATTGAAAGTAAAGGTAATCTTTATGAACTACTTAACTAGGTAGTTTCTAGCGAGCTTAACTAGTAAACTCTTTGTAAAGCCTCTTATCATTGAATAAGATACCTGGGTTCTAATCCCAACCATTATGGAACGGATGTCATAAGTTCAAATTCCTATCTATCACCAAAAGAAATGTGAAATAACAAGTCCAAAAGATTCTAAATTTTCATAATACACCGAATACGCATTCTTTTTCCATTTCCATCAACGACCCCATTTAAAAAAAAATCACAAAATAAACAGGAAAATCACATAATTTATATCTAAACAAATAATAAAACGAAAACCCAATGACCTTAGGGCGCTCATCGATGACGAATCCCAATAGAACACCGAACAATTGAGAAGCTTCGGACCAGGCGAGAGCGTTGTCACCGACAACGAACCAATGCGAAACGCATTTCAATCCAAAAGTTGTTGCGGCGGGCGACGAGGACGACGAGGGCGACGACCTTAGCAGCCGGAACAAGAGCTGAGACAAGAACTGCCGCTCCTTGTTGAGAACGGCGGCGGAGATTCTGGGGAGTACGAGGTGGAGGATGATGAGGAGCGGTTGGATGACGTGGACAGGAGGCTCGGCGATTGGGTCGGCGGAGGTGAGGCGGTCCAAGGAGGAGCACGCGGCGGCGAAGTAGGCGGCGGGAGTGGAAGGGAGGGATTGGTCTTTGAGAGTTTGAGAGATGTCGCCTATGACTGCGCAGAGGTGCTGGTGATCTTCTTTCAAGGACCTGCCGAAGCGAGAGAGGATCCAATTGCAGAGGTCTTCGTTGGAGTTGGTGATGGTGAGTGATTCTAGGAACAGTGTGGGATCCTCCATTTCGATGCCTTCCATGGTTGCAGCAAAAACCCTGGCTCAAAGTCGGGGGAGGTTGATGATAGTGATGCCAGGTTCAGCTAGGGTTTTAGAGATAAAAGAAAGAGCGGTAATTCGTTTTATTATTATAATATATTTGCCTTTAAAAAAACTGTTTTTTTTTTTTTTTTTGGTGTGCAAATTTAACTCTTGACTACATGTGATTTTGTTTACACGTGATTTGAAATATAACATTTTATTCATTCGAAGTTAACTCTAAAAATATAATTAAATATGTAATTTTGCTCTATTTTTATGTTTTTTTTTCTATAAAAAAAAAATATAAATACAAGATCAAATAAGATAAAAAAGAATCCAGCAGGACACTTACATCAGGGGATTTCAAACCACATGTACGCAACTTAAATATAGATCAAATCTCAAGTAGGTAAAATGTCAAACTTTAAACTACAATGGACAACTTAAATTTTAACCAAATCACATGTGAGTAAGTTGTAATTTGTCACTTTTTTGGGGTTTTAATAATATGATAGATTTTAGTTTTACTTCTTCTTCCCCCCCCCCCCCCCAAAAAAAAAAGGTCTAAATATTATAGATTAAATTGCAAAATGCATCATTTAAATTTTGGGTCTTTTTAATTTTTTTTTTCTTTTAAAATTTTGAATTTGAACCCCAAAGGTTATATAATGCTTTGATTCATGGTTATGTCACTTTTTAAGGAAGTGATTAAATGGCAAATAAGCTTACAATCTTAACAATTTTTTTTTTAAAAAAAGAAAATAAATGGTTAAAGGAAGTCACCGGTGTGACTTCTCTGCCTAAATGTTACCATAGGAGTCATAATTGCTAATTTGCTATGTGGCTAAAATTTCATTTATAAGGAGCACTAACACATCGTTGGTGGGGGAGAAGTCATCCAAACCTAATACACACCACATGGTGAAGTCTTGTTAGCCCAACACCAAATAAGAAGTCTTTATAATTGATCATATATGCAACATCATTTTAAACAAATGTGTCACTGCCAAGAGTCACTTGGGGGCTGTTTGGATTTGCAAGTTTTCATCACCCATCATTCTGTTTTCATCACTCATAACTCAAAACTAGTGGGTCCCATGGAGAGGAAGTTTGTTTGGCTGTGTTTTCAAGTTTTGTTTCCATCACTCAATTCTCTAATTTTTTAGTGATGAATTATGGAAACTAAAAACAAGTTTTAGGTGTTTTTAAATTATGGAAATAGAGTTATGGTGACATTTTGGTAATTTCACTCAACTAATGGGCCCCATGGTCAATGTATAGTCATTTCAATGCTAGTCGTTGCTCCCCCAACGGCTCTCTTCATACCAGACCAAACCCCTTTCCCTTCCATTAATTTCTTTCTCTTCTCTTCCCAAGCCAGTCTCTCCATACCCACTAGTAGTTGCTCTCTCACATCTCGGTCTGCCACTCCATCCTATACTGTCACATAACCCACATTCAAAGATTATAATTTGTCAAACACAACTCAGATCATCAATGCAAATCCACTTGTGTGGCAGAACTTAATACACAATACAAAATGGGTAATCTCAAATTAATGTCAAGGATTCGAAAAGGCCTCAAAACACCTAATACTTTGACCAAAATTTGAAACCCATCGGATTGGAAATCAATGAATCAAAGAGGAAATTACAAGCACCAAACCCATACAAAGGAAACCCATCACCGATATACCCACAAAATTCCTAACTTAATTTAACTCAACCTGGAGAGATGTATAGAGCCACAATAACAAAATAAAGGAGGGCGAAGCAAAAAACTCATGGGTCATGATGGAGGAGATCGACGCCGCTGCTGCCCGTCAGAGATGATCTTGCAAGCTGGGTGCCGGTGGAGATCGGCACTGTTTGGACTCAGTAAGAGGAAGAGAATGGAAGGGCGGAGAGGAAGAGAGTACCGTGTGTCTAGGTATTGGGGGAGAGTGATGGATAAAAAAAAGAAAGGGATGTATATGCAGGTATGGTGCTCAGTTAGGGGTCAGGAATGGGTCCCACAAAAAGTAGAAATTTTAGTGATAAGAAGCTGAAAATAATGTGCCAAACATGTGGGGTTTAGGAAATTGAAGTATTTTAAGTGATGAATGATGAGTGAAGAAAATTGAGTGAGGAGTGATGAGTGAGGGTTTTTTTTTTTTTTTAAACCAAACAGTCTTTGTAGTTCAACTTATTGGCATCTTATGTTTCAAACAGGAACATCCAATCTTCAATTCGCCCACCCCAACAATTGATTTATCAAAAACAAAAGTAATTAAATTTTATTTTATATAGTTTTTCATAAATATTTAGCCTTAAGTTCTAATAAAATCATTTTTAAGATGACATTTAATGAATTTTTTATATATATAGATTTAATAGGGAAATTATATTTTTCCACCATAAACTTGTAGACACCCCATTTTGCACCTCTCATTTAACCTTACTTGCATTGTATTGCATATCAACATCATCTCATGTTTTCAAGGCAAGACTGTAATGTTGACCGTTTGATCTTCAAATACTTTTCATAAAACAAATCTTGAGACCACAATGATCAAAATGATAGTTCATGAGTATTAATCTGACCATCAGATTAAAAGAAATCAAATGATCAAATTTTAACAATAATATGTACTTGCATAAAACCGGTTTTAACCGTAGGTGATTATGATCTCTTATTTCTAATTGGTCTATTTTTAATCCATATTAAATTAAATGATGTATCATATTCCTATTAGCTAAGGATATGATTAATGATAAGGTTACATGCATCTAATCTATACATTACTAAAAGTTGAAGTGTAGCATTTAATACTGCTACGCTCATGTCATATCATAAAAATACTCTTTACACAATCACGAAAATAAGCGTACAGCATGAATTACTTACAAAATTATTGCTCGAAATATTTTCCAATGTTAGAAGATGAGGTACAAAAATTTAAATTCACAACTAAAAGTTGAAGCATAGTATTTAATGTTGGTACGCTCATGTTGAGCCACGACAACAACCATGTCATTTTCATCATTTTTTTTGTATTCGTCCAACAATTTTAAAATACTAATAAATATAAAATAAATCTCAGCCCTATCTCCACCATAAAACCTAGTTTTTATTAATTTAATTCCATTATAAAGCCTAAACCCAAAGCCTTTTCAACCTAAACCCTTTGTTTTCACGGTTACAAACTTGTTGTTTTTCTTTTCCTTTGTTGCATGAACGGTTTCAACTATTTCAAAATTATTTATATATTGATACAACTTATGCATGTTTTGTATTTGGACGACTCTCTTTCTGTTTCTTCTTGCAATATTCAATGCTTGCACTGTCATCTTGCAGGTGAACTTTTGTCATATTGATTGCTATTCTTTTTATTCAATAGCCTATCAAGGTAACACCAGTTAAGAAAATGAATCAACTTGTGGTCATATTTACTTCTCGCCTTCTCTACACTGCTTTAAAGAACAGAGAGTAAGGTTGTGGTTGTATGGCACAGGTTTGTCAAGATAAAAGTGACAACTATTTATTGAATAGGTTACATGTTCAATCTAAAATTTACTGCTCTATTATGCAAAAGATATAGAACTATTTGGTTACTCCACAATTGTTATTTTACCATTAATAAAAGTAACGGACACATGTTAATTTATTTGCTATCCTCATCATTTGCTGATTATTTAGATACATGGAATATGTGATTGCTAATGAAAACCCTATAATATTGATTAAGACATGGCTAGGTTGGCAGATCAAAGTTATGCAACACAAATCAATTCAAATCAAAACATCTCAATAATGATACACTTTATGGAGGAGAACATTAAAAGTAAATTACAATTGAAATATATATTCAATACAATAAGATTTAGGCTTTATAGTGGAGGGTGTATGAAAGGCTTCTATTCACCCAAAAAAAAAAAAAAAAAAACAACAACAACAACAACAACAACGAAAAATAATTGCTAATAACTTAAACAATCACTCATACATAAAACAAGCAAAATACTATAAATTACAATCCTAAACAACTTTAGAAAATACAAACCAAAAATATCATAAAAATACTCTCTACACAATCATGAAAATGAGCAGACAACATGAATTACTTACAAAATTATTGCTCGAAATATTTTCCAATGTTGGAAGATGAGGTACAAAAATTTAAATTCACAACTAAAACCTGAAGCATAGCATTTAATGTTGCTACGCTCACGTTAAGCCACGCCAACAGCTATGTCATTTTCATCATCTTTTTTGTATTTGTCCAACAATTTTAAAATATTTTTAATCAATTTTAAAATACTAAAAAATATAAAATAAATCCCAGCCCTATATCCACCATAAAACCCACTTCTTATTAATTTAATTTCATTATAAAGCTCAAACCCAAAGAATTTTCAACCCAAACCCTTTGTGAAACCCTGTGTTTTCACGGTTACAAACTTTCTGCTTTTCCTTTCCTTTTGTTGCACGAATGGTTTCAACTATTTCAAAATTATTAATAAATTATTTATATATTGATACAACTTATGCATGGTTTGTGTTTGGACGACTCTCTTTCTGTTTCTTCTTTCAATATTCAATGCTTGCACTGTCATCTTACAAGTGAACTTTTGTCATATTGATTGTTGTTCTCTTTATTCAAGAGCCTATCAAGGTAACACCAATCAAGAAAATGAATTAGCTTTTGATCATATTTACTTCTCGCCTTCTCTACACTGCTTTAAAGAACAGAAGAGCAAGGTTGTGGCTGTATGGCATAGGTTTGTCAAGATAAAAGTGATGGCTATTTATTGAATAGGTTATATGTTCAATCTAAAATTTACTACTCTGTTATGCAAAAGATATAGAGCTATTCGGTTGCTTCATAACTATTATTTTACCATTAATGAAAGTAACAAACACATGTTAATTTATTTGCTACCCTCATTATTTGCTGATTATTTAGATACATGGAATATGTGATTGCTAATGAAAACCCTATAATATTGATTAAGACACGGCTAGGTTGGTGGATCAAAATTATGCAGCACAAATCAATTCAAATCCAGGCATCTCAATAATGATACATTTTTAGAGGAGAACATTAAAAGTAAATTACAACTGAAATATATATTCATAAGATTTAAGCTTTATGGTGGAGGGTATATGAAAGGCTTCTATTCACAACAAATAAAAAAAAAAAAAAATTGGAGGATATTTTAAAGGCTTCTATTCACCCAAAAAAAAAAATTTGCTAATAACTTAAACAATCATTCATCCATAAAACAAGCAAAATACTATAAATTACAATCCTAAACAATTTCAAAAAATACAAACCAAAAATATCATAAAAATACTCTCTACACAATCACGAAAATAAGCATACAACATGAATTACTTACAAAATTATTGCTAGAAATATTTTCCAATGTTGGAAGACGAGGTACAAAAATTTAAATTTACAAATAAAAGCTGAAGCATAGCATTTAATGCTGCTACGCTCATGTTGAGCCACGTTAACAGCCAAAAAAACAAAAGTTCTTTGCCACATCAATTTGACTAGATTGCTCCAAAATCCTTTATTCCTTTGAAAGGACGAAGAAAAACTCATTCATCAATATTTTAGGGCTGGAAACAAACAAGCACTATTTTGGGTTGGAGCTTATAGATATTTTGTACAAGATCAAACTAAAGCGGGAAAAGAAATCCTCCTTCAAGCCAACATAGAAGGAGACAAAAATGCAAAACATGGACTCGCAATTGCGCTGTTATGCGAATCAAATGATGAGGGAATACAACTACTATTATCAATTCTAAACCAACCAGATGGAAAACAATTGCTGCAAAAATATCGACAAATCCTTCGACATACAACTTTTGGATCAAACACATTTCGCATCCCAAAAAACCAATCATGCAAGAAAAATGGAGCGGGTCATTGGGATTGTGAATGCCCTTACTCTTATGGAAACGAAGAATTACATGTAACATACAAAATGTGCTCAATTTACTTGGAAATGTACAAATTAACCAATTGAGTGTGGTAGAAATTATGTTTCAAAAAAAATATTCTACAATAAAATTTCCTCTTTCTATTCCAAATACTAATCTCTAATAATACAAAATTATATATATATATATATATATATATATTGAGAATAGATACAAATATAATGCAACTTGAGTAGTGATACATAGAAAAATATTAATAATAATAACACTACCATAAAAAAATTTATCACACGCAATGCACAGGTTTGTGACTAGTTTAATCAAAAGTCAAAGCATTCATTAATTTTCTGACAAAATAAGCATAAATTGATTAATTAGACAAGTAATTAATTAGTTAAATATATTTGAAATTAATTTTCTAACCTTGAGAGCCAAGAAAATCATAAAATAAAGTTAAAATTCGGAGGAAATCAAATCACAACTAAAAACGGTAATAGACAAACCCTAAAAAGGAAAAGATTAAGGAGGATCTAGACCAAGTGTTGATCGGCACTTGGACCATATTATCCAAATTTTCTTCCCTTTTTAGTTCGGCTTACTCCCACTCAGTCTGACCTTGATTCCTAAGTTTTCCTTCAAAAAACCTAATTTTCCAAAAATCCCACAATGTCTATAGACTAAACCCTAGCTCCCACACATCTAGTATAAATACCCCCTCTTTACCATAAGTCCAAAAACACACCTAGCATCCCATAAAATAAAGATACTTTAAGGCTTCGCTTGGGAGGAGGGAATGGAATGGAATGGAATGGAAAGGAATTAAAATAATTATTTTAGAATATTCTTCCCTTCCCTTGTTTGGGAGTTTTAATGGAGGGAATGAAAAGTCCATTTTCTTGTTTGGGAGTTTAAGTAGGAGGGAATGGAAAGAGGGAACACTCATTCCTCTCTATTCCCTTAAAACCTCAAATTTTCATTCCCTCCGAAATTGGGAGGAATTGGAGGGAATAGAATTAAATTTAATGATTTTTTTACTAAAACTCCCAAAATATCCCTGTATATTCAACTCTTTATTTTAAAATAGGGGTCTAATAGTAATATTGTCATAAAATGATTCCATTCTATTCCCTCTATGTGCTCCCAAATAAGATTACTTACATTCCATTCATTTTCATTCCTTTCCATTCCTTTATTATTATTCCATTCCATTCCATTCCCTTTCCTTATAAACTCTCAAGCGAAGCCTAAGAGCTTCCTAGCAAACTAAGTTTTCTCTCTCTCTTTCTCTCTATAATTAGTAGTAAGAAGGTGTCTTTGGTGTTTTTTACCTCCTGATCTTAATTCACTAAAAGGGATAGTTTGGACCTTATGGTCTCAAGCTAGCTACCGGCTTCTTGCTTACAAACCCCTCTGGAAGTATTGTCTAACTTGGAGTGCTTAGGAGTGTTATGCATACATGTAAGGTTTCTAAACCTTTTTCTATTTGTATGCCCTAACGTTTTAGATCTAAGCATGTTTAGTTTTTAGGTTTTTCACATGTTTTTGTCTATATATTAGTATGTTAGATCTAGGATGTTCATAGTCTTGCATGACTTAGGGTTTTCAATTTCAAATAAATTGTTCACATGCTCTTAGATTAGGGTTTTCCAATTCAAATAACATGTTCATACGCTCTTAGATTAGGGTTTGTCACATCACATACATATTCATTATCTCTTTCAAATATCCAATCTATGCATGCCTATAATGGGGTTTCATCATGTTCTTGGATGTTTTACCTTGCAATCACATGTTTCATATTATATAAACTGTTTGAATGGTGTGATATGATCATTAGCCACCACAATCTAGAAGATTGGTTTTACTAGGCAAGTAGGGTGTCTAACACCTTCTTAATCCTGTAACGTAGCCTCTGAACATATATCAAGAATTGGTAGATTAGGCTTATCCATGTAATCTTTTATTTTATAGATTGTAACTAGGAATCAAAGAGTTGTATTTTGTTTTAAATTGTGTCTAGGATCAAAGTAATGTAATTTTTGGTTAAAATCAAAGAGATGTACAATTTCAATTCACTAATAAGACGATGTACTTTTTCAATTTGATATTCTTATTTTTCCAATTAAATAAATGGTAATTCCATTGTAAAACCCTTAATTTAGGAGAGACGATAACAATAATAGAATGTCCATTATCTCTTGAGAGGCAATAAACACGACTCCACCCCATCCGTGTGGGCTAAGTGCCAAAACCGTTTACTCCTCTCCAAACAGACAGTAGAGGATAAATTAACTGTGGCAAAACAGAAGCCGAGGCACCTTACAAAAGTTTGATTGTTTACTTATTTATATATGGTTGCTTTTATAAATATAATGTCATTCATTAAACAATGCGCACTCTAGAAAACAATATCTTTTATTTTAAAAGTCATTTATTTTGGCTATGGAGTATTAAAAAATAGGTATAAGTATCCATAATTTATGTCAATTTCATTGTTATGCTATGGTTTCACACTTATGATTATTTCTCATACTTCTATAATTTCAAATATATATTTTTTATTGTAACCAGATTATCTTAGCATGTATTTTGTCATTTCAGTGTTCATTTTTTTGGTGATAGCCCCCTCACACTCTTGACTATATCAAAATGTTGCAAATACATAACATCATTAGGCAAATATGTAAACCTCAAATTGGGTATGAATGAAAAATTTTGGCATTAAATCAAAAGCAGAAAAAGCCTCTTAGCATGAGCTGTGATGTGGCTAGGCTTGTTTGGGTGAGCTTCGTGTATGTTTGGATTGCACTGAAAACAGGGGGCTTATGCGTCAGTTTTTTTTTTTGTGTGTGGGTCTCATGTACTGTTCACAGGACCCGCAAGTACGGATTTCAACAAATTTTTCTTTAAAATTGAGTCCCATGTCACTATTCACACATTTAAAAATTATTTTGTTACAGTATTTTTAATTTTTAGTTTTCAACAATAAACGGTATCTAAACAGACCCTTAGTCCCCCTTAACCACATTGTTGGATAATTATGGGAAGGTATCTCTTGTGTGTGCCCTATAACATATTCATCTTTCTAGATTACCACAAATTTATATTGTTACATACTTAAGCCCCATAAATATATATATATATATATATATTAAAAACCAAAACTTAGAAAAAATCCAATTAGATTTTAATTGGATTGCTAATTTTATACCACGTGTCCCATCTAATTTTTAATTTTTATGGCAACTGAATTATTGCGTGTAAAAATCAAAGAGTCTGAATTCAATTAGATTCTAAATTAGATTTCATTTAGAATCCAATTTTGACCACGTGTTTATCTAATTTTTTAATTATGTAGCAAATGAATTATTGGGTACAAAAATTAAAGAGTCCAAATCCAATTAGATTCTAATATATATATAAAATAAGAAATCATTACATATTTTAGAAATGTATAATTTAAACATCTTCTAAAAAAAAGTATAATTTGAATCGTATAATTGTGATGATTTTTAATTGTACCCGTGCATACTTACAAGATTACACACTAGTTGACCAGTTAAACCTAAGCTTAAAATTCCAATTGGACATTAATTTAATATAAAAATAAGAGGTTACCTTCTTAACACAAGTCTATGTGATTCAGAATCAGTTTTTCATTTATTTTTCTCTTTATTCGTTTCCTTATTTGATTTGTTTGTTGTTGCTATTGTTGTTTTTATTTTTATTTTAACTAAGTTCTTAAGCACGACAGTATGGACAACGTTAAGGATCTTTGTTTGGGGCTGGATAGTATGGAAATATGAAAAAATTACATATACATAGATATTCATTGACCTTACATGAACTAGGAGCTCGTCTGGCTGAGTTCTTAAGCATGAACTAATAGTCCGTTTGGCTAAGTTCTTAAGCATGAACTTTTTTTTTTTTTTGGCTGGAAGAAAAAAGGTAGCAAATTATAGAGAGGGGGAATCAAATCTTACTCTATCGTATAATCTTGGGCAAGAATCAAGTACAAAAGAGATGTGAAAATAGCCCTCTTGACAATATTATGATTTATGAATAATAAAATTAGCCTCCCTAAAAAAAAATGGGTTACAACTCTTTCATCAAACGAATTCAAGATTAACAATGTTATGTACAGATGTATGCGTGCATGCACACACCTCTTTTTGTTTTTCAATTTTTTTTTTAACATTATAACTTTTAATTAAATATTTTCCTACTATGTAGGATTCTATACAAAATTAATAAAATTATTTATGACAATAATGATTACTTTAAAGATTTTATTTTTATTTTACTAAGTTGAATTTGAATATTTGATTTTAATAAGAGTTCAAAGAATGTCCAAAGCATAATTTTTTTAATATTTATTAATAGGAAAATATAATTTTAAAATGGAGCCATTAGGTGGATGAAGATGAATGGGAGAGAGATGAAAAGGTGAAAATGGAAAATGAAGGAAAAATGAAAAAAAAAAAAGAAAAAGGCTTAAGCGAATTTTTGTGTTATCATACACTAATCTGTATTTTTTCTTCTTCTATGTTTCACTATAAATTATAAAACTTTTACTATTAATGCCTCAATTTATTTTTAATTATATACATTCTTTAAAAAAGTGATATAAGTAATAGAAATTTCATAGCCATTTAAAAGGATAGAACCAACATTATTGGAATAATATAAATGTTACTATATACTAATACGCATATTATAAACTATTATATCAACTTTTACATATATAATATAAAAGGGAAATGTTATAATCACTACAATTTTTATTATAAAAAAAACTTAAAAATTGATGTGGCAAAAATATATTTTGTGCCATGTCAAAATTTAGTTTTATATATTTGATTATACACTAATTTACAAAACTTATGTAATAAAATTATTTTTTCATTAAAAAAAAGATATATACAGTAAAATTTGTAGTATCATAAATCATAATTTCATAACTCATAAAAAATAACTCACACATTTACAAAAATATTTTTAAGATAAAAATTATACAAAACTTGAGTGCAAGTATATTTGATTTCTCAATTTAAGA
Organism: Quercus lobata; assembly: GCF_001633185.2. Classification (NCBI taxonomy): domain Eukaryota; kingdom Viridiplantae; phylum Streptophyta; class Magnoliopsida; order Fagales; family Fagaceae; genus Quercus; species Quercus lobata. The sequence goes on from NC_044914.1 coordinate 2,173,472, forward strand.
GACACATCATGTTTATAAAAAAAAAAAAAAAAAAATTCCCAATTCAATAAATACAAATTATTTATTTATTTTTTTTCTTAAAAGAAATTAAATTTAATCGTTGTTTGTATTAAATTATGAAATTGATTGGAACTCTATTGACTTTGAGTCGTAGCTTTTGTTATGTGGCCTTAATTAAAAATTAGTAGCTTTTGCATTTTTCCTTGAAAAGGATATAAAGCATTCTCAAAATCTCTCAATCGTCGACCCCAAAATCACGCAGAAATTTTAAACAACGGAGCAGAACCCTAGAAAAAGCTGTCTCATCTCATTTCTTTGAACACCAACACACAGTCACAGACCTTTTGAGCTCACTACTTTTGTGTGAGATAGATAATGGCTTCTTCGTCCTCTCAACCCTTGAAAATGGTATCAAATGCATTTCCTCAGCCTCAGCCTCAGCCTCAGCTCTCAGTTCAGCATCAGCCTCAACCTCAGCCACAGCTTCCCTCTCAACCTCAGCTTCGGCCTCAGCCTCCCTCTACTTCTGCGCGTAACTATATTAACTTTTTTGGGTTTTATTTATTTATTTCATGCGTTTTCCTTTTTGGGTTTTGATAAATAGTCCTTGTCTTGGTACTTAAAATTCTCAGCTTTTTTTTTTTTTTTTTTTTTTTTGGGTTTCATATATTTTGCAACCAAATGGTCTCTCTGTCAAAATAATGAATGAAGCTTTACAATTTGTTGGACTCTGTGGATGAATAAAGGCAAATAAGAAATCAGAACTTGGGATGTGACCTTTATTCGTATTTTATATTTTGTTAGAAAAAATCAGAACTTGGGTTGTGGTCTTTAAGTAAAATGGCTGTGCATATTCAAAATTTACAGGAGTAATTTAGTTGAAAAATCAGAAGATGGGAAGTGATCTGTATGTAAAATGGCTGTGCAGATTTGTATTTTATTTTCCCCTGTACAAGATGATGTTGTTGCTTAAATAGCAAACTAGTTCACTTCTATTTTTATTGTAATTAAGCAATGTTTCTTATAATATTGCAAAGTGTTTTCTCATTGTTGACTCATGTTTAACCCATTTGTTTGTCGTTTTAATATGTATGTGGCTTCATGTTCATCTATAATATAAGCATATTTAGCTTGAATTTGTTTTGCTAGCAGTTGTAGAGAAGTATTCACTAAAACTTGTGTATGGAATTTGTTTAGGCCGTTTAGACCCCCCCTTGATGTACAAGAACCGTCTACAGGAATACACACAAAGGTCAGCCATTCCGCAGCCATTATATCAAACTATGAGTGAGGGACCACCAAATGCACGAAGGTTTAGGTCAACAGTGGAAGTGGATGGAGCGACCTATACCTCTCCAAACACTTTTTTACATAAAAAAGCAGCCGAACAGGACGTTGCCAAAATTGCACTAGAACACATATCAAAGAGGATAAGGGATGAAGGATGTCCTCTCATTCATGAGGTTTGTTACATCATGATTGTAAACTTGTGATATATTTTATCTTTTTGCAAAGGATAGGAGATTCTATTTTTTTAGGTTGAAAGATGCCTAGATTGTGAGGCTGAAAGATGCTTGTGTGTGTGTGTGTGTGAAAGATTATCATCTGTGAAGATGACCTCTTCATTTCTATTATAATAAATATTTGGTGACTTGAAGTCTTTACGACATAAATATGTAGGTTGCATCTTTTCTAGGTAGATTAATTTTGACCATAAGTAATTTAATCTAGATGATAAATATTCAAACCAGATCATAAGGCTAAAAGATGCTTATAAAAAAATTCATTGTGATAGTTGCATTGTAATATTAAAGGTGCAACCATGTGCATGTTATTTTGCTTTAACATTAACATCTTAGATAAATATTATGTTACTATATATTAATGTTTATATGGTTATTGTCTTATTGATAAGGTATGTGTTTTCTAAATGACAAGCTGACAAGTGTGTTATTGTTGGAGAAAAGGGATTCTTTTTTTTTTCCCCCCAGATTAGACTTCACTTATTAAGCAATATATATATATATATATATATATATATGTTCTCCCTAGTATCACAATGCCTTTTCCAAAGGCATTGAGATTTATGAGTTTCTTTGTGAGAAGAATGGCAGGGTTTAAATAATATCATTACGTCACTTTATATTTGTAACTCATTTAATTATGAAACTTGCACTTTATTGTTTAGGTATGTGAATGTAAGGAATTATGAATGATGAATGCAGATATGAAGTGTATTGTTAATGTGCTTATAAATGTAATATAGGCTCAATTTGCTGAGAAATAGGTTTTTATTTATGTATGTTTGACATATTTTATGTTATATGTTCTATTATTCCTTCTAGGATTGACCAATATCTTTTTCTTTTTAAAGTAACCTTTTTGTGGTTGTTTTCTAGGATACGGTATTTTGCAAGGCTATACTTAACGAGTTTGCTCTCAAGATGAATCTGGATAAGCCTACTTTCAATACAGTTCAGCCAGAAGGGTTGCTACCAGTTTTCATATCTTCTACGGTTTTTAATGGTGTATGCTATACTGGTACCCATGGTCGGAACAAGAAAGAAGCTGAACAACTGGCAGCGCGCGCTGTTATTGTATCTCTTTTGGGTATCTTTTCCTTTTTGATTAATATGAAGTTTTTTTAAATCTATTTATGCAACATGTGTTCTAAACTTTGTGGCTAACTAATTGAGGATATAATGCAGGAAATTCTGGGTCAGGAACCATTCTTACTGAGATAATAAAGTCTAAAGAAAAACTCTATGCTGCATTGCATAAAGTGAAAAGTGTAAGCCATGCCACTATTAGTGCCATCCCCCAGAGTGTTGAAGTGCAAGTTGCAAGTCCAGGGGCCTCCTCAGGAACGCAGGTCATCCATGAACTGAAAATACCAAAACCTGAACCATCAACACAACTGATCAGTGCACAAACCTCATCTCAAGCAGTCAATCTTCCAATTGAATTTGTGCCTGCTGTTTTACCAGAGCCTTCAGGTTTAGGTCCAAGTTCCTCAAAGAAGCGCCGCAAGAATAAGAACAAAGCTAACAAGAAATTGCGGTCCGACACTCAGTAAGTCTTAGCCTCTCTCTTTTCATTTCTGGCATGATTCTTTTGTCTTATTTGCTGTAGGTTTCAATCTCTTGTTAATATTACTACTTTGGGCACTTATTAATTCTTCTTTGCCTATGGAAATAAACTTTCAGAAATGATTCTCCCCTTTAAAATTAATTCATAATTTTTGAACTAACCGTGCATTTATGTTGTGATTTGTTTATATCTGACCCTGTATGCTGACTATAATTTTCTGGGAGGTATCATTGGAGCTACTGATTTCAAAAGATCTTTTCATTTAATCCTGCAATATTTTTTGAAAAAAAAAAAAAAATAGACAGGTATAATAATCATGTTATCAACAAACTTGTTAGCAGAATGCAGTGGCAGCTCTCGAACGTAGGTGAAAAGTTTGGGAGAATAATCACTTCCATAAATTAATATCAAGCACAGTATACTTTTTTCTGAGAAATATCCTGCTCATTGAATTTATATTTACTGGGGACTACTTTCTTCACCCTTTGCTCGTAATTATTATTCATTTGCACTCCCACTTTGAAAAATTATTGTTTTACTCCCTTAATTCAATCATAGAGAGTTATTGTTTCAATTTTTTCTAAAAAAATAGTTGTTAAAGAGAAGAGAAAAGAAAATGATTTCCTTGCCAGTTTACCTTAAGAACCCATCCTTGCTAATGCTCTTCACACATGTATTCCAGCCACCTGACCACACATGGTTTTAAGCCTCTGACCATAATATGATGTATTGGTGCCTTTGCCACTAAACACTGTCGTTGAATGTTGAGCTGCTGGGTCATATTCTTTGATGTTTTGAAGTCTGAACCAGGGGCATTGTCATTTTTAATTGGAAAATAATTATTAAAATATTAATCCATATTGTTTGCAGTGTTGTAAAAAGTGTGCTAGGTATGCTTAAATTTCAAAGCTCAAAGCTCCAAGGTCTGATGGTGCTTTTTGAAAAAGCAGAAAGCACGCCTAGGTGCACTTATTTTTATTTTTTTTATTTTTTATAAATTTTTTTATATAAAAAAAATTAGCAATCATTAAAATTAACCACTCATTTTGGAGGAAATGACATGGGCCATTTTTTGATTATACAAACACTATTTTTAAGATTCTATACAACACAGTTTTTTGTTTACATATCAAAAGAAACAATCAAGGATAATTTCTATTCTTGTGCTTTTTGGTTTTTGCCTTTTCATATACTTCATTTTGATCATAGCTATAACAATTATGTATTTTTATAAAGCAAAGAGAATGAAGCTATGTTGTCCATTAATAATCACAAGACAATGATACTTTAACTAAATTCTCAAGTTGAAGTTGCATTATGGTTAAATACTTTAATTGGATCTATGTAATTTCTTGTTGCTACTTACTCCTTTTGGGAAAAATTTCCATATCATGCTGTTATTTATTAGTCATAAAGCTAAAAATAATTTAAGCTTTTTGTTTCTTACTGAGGAAAAATGACATTTTCAAGGTATGTGGTTTCATTAGACTAACACATCTTTGTCCTTTGGATGATCATTGAGGTCATAAATTAGATACTTACATAAGAAAGAAAGCTTGATATTACATTTCTGTCAAGTTACTATCAGTTCTTGTTCTGCAAATGTTCGCAAATTCCTCAGTCATTTTAAAACTTTTCTTCACTAACTCTTGAAGCTGGCAGGCATTTGTCTTTCTTTGTCCCCATTTCATGCCCTTTTGCATCACAAATCTATTTGTGCATGATGCTGTTCTTGTATAGGTGTATATTGCATAAATGAAAGTGAATCTGTTGTTTAATTTGCAGGTTCTCAATTGCCGAAATGCCAGTAGCTCAAGCCCCAATGACTCAAGCCCCACCTTGTTCGGTAGGCCTGACGAATGAAGTGGCTCATTTGTGATGTGTCTTTTGTGTATTTAGTTTAGCCTGTTGTGTATGTATTGTGTCTGTATTTAGTTTAGGGCTTTAGGCTGACTCAAAACTCTCATCTTGGGTTTTTTTAAGACATTAATAATTCCTCCTTTTTTTGTCCGAGTGTTATTAAGAATGACAAAACTTAGGTATAGTACCTTAGGTGCTGTTTCTTAGGTTCTCATCTTAAGATTCAACCATATGACTACTTAATTAAAAAAATACATTTTCATCTTATGAGAAAAAATCTACATGGCAGGATCTTAAAAGAGAAAAAAATCTACATGACAGAATCTTAAAAGGGGAATATAAAGAACAATACCTAAGTTTTGCTTTATTAAAAACTATATTAATTTTTCTGCTCCCTAATGTAAAGATCACTTCTGTATGGAAAATAAATGTTAAGGCGGTAAAGTTAGTGCTATTCATGATATATGCCTCTATATATATATATATATATATATATATATTTTTTTTTTCACCCACTATGATGTACACAAGTCTAGACAATGGTAAGCACTGTCAGATAAATGTAAAAGACAAATGGAAAGGGAGGCTGTAAAAGATTTTCCAATTTTACACTCTTTTTCTGGTCAATCAAAAATATTTTGGGTTTGATAAAAAATTTCACAATAAAACAAATGCATGAAGCCTTTGTACACGAATTCATTATTTTCAAGGATCCCTCCCAAGAGTTATCGCTCCTTGTCATTTTAATTTTTGGTCCCATGAATTGCTTGGCTTTTATTAGGGTGGGAGGAGTGGCTTAGAATTAATAGAAGAGGATCAGTTGATTAGGCTATTGTTACAGACACAAATTGGGGATTTGAAATCCACAAGGCCCCACCCAGCGACTTCATTTTGGTTGTTTGGGGTGGAGAAGGTTTGAGAATATATATATATATATATATTAAATTGAATATTTTAATGAGTTAATAATTTTTTTAGTGCGAATAACTCTATTAATTAGAGAAACAACATTGTTTTAAGAGAACATATTTCAAATGATAATGGATGGAAGGACTAGAATGATAGAATTGTTACAATTAACAGATAAAATGACAAATTATGAATCCAGGGAACTAAGATGACAATGCACCAAACTTAAAGAGTTTATATTGTATCTTTGTTAATCAGTCATTCTTATGCATATCTTAGTTAGATTCATTGATTTGTATGCCTATGATAACATTACGATGTAGATTTGCTTCAAACATGCATTTAACACAAAAGATAATAGGTTCATGCATCATTTGTTAAGTTTTCTAATTTTAGATCACATAAAACAAATAAATAATTTTTTTTTTAATTATTATTTAGTGTCTATCCACATGTTATCTAGATAGATCCATGCATTTTCCATGAATAATAATGATAATAGTTAAGAAAGAAAGTAATAAGGTAGTTCATTGTCTGACTTGGTTTGCTGTTCATGTGCCAGGTTTTTTAGTTTGGATGAAAGATGTTCCGTTCTAGTCTTTTTCTGTACTCCAGACTGATTTAGCCGGTGTTTCTTAATTTTAATGCACTATCCTTTTTCTCAAAAATATAAAAATAAAAATAAAAAGTAGTTCAGATGATCATGCGAAATAGGTTCAATTCAAGTTCATGATTTTGTGAATGCATTTGAAATATGTTCATTCATCGTGTATAGAAAGCATGTAGGACTTACAATTGCATAATCATATTCTCACATGCTCATACATTTTCATATGATTTGGTTGATGGTTCATGCATCTTAAATTAGATTGTCTTACATGCTTTTATTTCTTGTTCATCTTTACTAAACATGCCATCAATTTATTTCTTTTATGCCTAATTCGTTTGTGCGAGCTTGTTAGCAATTTCTTTTCATTATGTTAACAACTTGTGCATAAAGTTACTTATTTGTTTTTTCATTTTGACATCTTTATCATTATTGTATGTAAGATAGGTGAATTTGTTTGTATTAACCATTCTACACTAGAGACCAATTTAGGTTGGGTGGGGTAGATCCTTAACACATTTCCACACGGTAACTAGCCTCTCAACATAGTTTATGAGATGCAAATTAGGTCTTATCTATGCAATTATCCTTTGTGTTTTCTTTTTCAAATCTAATTAGGAAACAAAGCTGTGTAAGCTTCTTTTTAAATTGTATCTAGGACCAAAGTGTTGTAATTTATATTCTATTGACATTGCATGTAATTCTCATTTATGACAATAAAGTTTTATTTATGCGGTTTTCATAATTTTCTTGTAAATTATTTAAGTAAGTAACGACTTCATTATGTGTGTCCTAAATTAGGGGGAATCAATATCAATAGCAAATCTCAACTTTTAGATTTGTAAGTTAGAGATTCATTTTTTTTATCGATTATAAAGGAGAATCTAAAGCGGTCTTTTCGGATTGTGGTTCTCACATTTATCATTATTTTTATTTGTTTAACTCTATTACTTTAAAATGTTTGTGGTTATTTGACTAGTTTTGCGATATTAGCAACCAATATGGTCCTCTTAGAGCATCTACAATAGCTTATTTAAATTTTCACCCAAATTTAAGCCAAAACCATTTTTTTTCTATTTTAACTAACCACTTTTTGAAATATAGTCTTTTTTTCACAAGCCATTTTGGTTTCCCACTTGAGATCACAAGATAACCCAAACCCAATCCAAACATGAATCCACAACTGTACCCCAACAATACAACTTTCCAATTAAACCCATTTTCAAATTTGAAATCATCTTCTTAAGTGGTTGATGATGGCAATAATTGTTGTCCCTCATCATTGCCACAAGCTTTTGTCGTTGGAAATCCACATAACCCCAGGTTCCCATTGCAAGAATCATTTGTAAAGGTATTGAACTGTTTACCTTGAGGTGACTGTCCAAAAAGATAGTTTTCTAATAGGTTTAAAACTGCTAGTGATGTGAGACCTGCCAATTGTATAGGAATTTCACCTATGAGCTTGTTTGAGGAGAGATCTAACCATTTGAGATTGGTTAATTTTCTCTACGATGGAGGCATACAACCTGATGAGTTGGGCTCTAATAATACTCGCCCCATATTTGCTCTGGCTTCGAGATATCAAGCAGAATTAGATATTTTGGGTGTTTAAGGAAGAGATACTTTTTGAAATATAGTCTCTAACATCTTCTCTATCCTTTCTCTATTTCATTTAAAAATACTTTCTAAATTTTTTTTTTTTGATTGGGGCGGGCCAGAGTGAAGGTGTAGATAATGACAACCCATCCTTAATAGAAGAGACTGTGCCGAGTGTTGTTTAAAATACAACAGGTTCTTGTTTTATTTAAGCTAGGCAACAATTTAACTATCCTTTGAATGAATAAGCATATGAAATGCCGGATAATCTAATTCACACTCTATTCACAAAAATCCAAGGGCTTGTGACCAAAATAATTAAATTTTCCAGGTCTTTGAAATGTGGAAGGTGCCATTGAGGTTTAGGCTTCATGCATCAAGTCGGACCAGGGATTCCAGTGATCTTGGGAATCTTCTAGTAGTAAAGAGTCATATTACATATCCTATGCACTCAAAAAGGACGAAAATGAAAGGACTTCCCAATCCGAAGTCTTGTTTGGGTGGTGGTCATTATCATATATCTAACATGCTCATTGCTCAATTTCTTTGCTTTAATTATTTTGGGCTTTAGCGCTTGTGTTCAGACTGGTATAGGACCTCAAGTCCCATTCTATAATCTATAGGAGTGCCGTGTCCGATTTTTCTTTACCTTTTGACAAAATTCCAGACCAATACTCATGACACGTTTTTAAGGTGTAAAAATACGAAGACCCTCACAACGTGAAATTTTCAGCTAAACAAGCCGAAGCCGGTGACTTAAGACACTCTCTTGGAGTTGGAGATGCTCTTTGACGTTACTTTCGTGACAACAACCAAGAGTAGGATTGGCACCGACAGAAAAGTGCTCGGCTGGAAAAAGTATTTTATATTAAATGATATCATGCCATCTATATCAAAATTCAATAAACAATAAATATATGTGCAAAAATAACTAACCCACTACTGTTGATATAGTATCATTTGATACCAATTATCTTCTCGCTCAGCTGAGGCGATTTTTATTTTAGACTTTAGTTGTTTAGCAAATGCGCTTGTATATCCTTTTCTATGGCCCCAGCAAAAATGGACCTTCTCAGACAGTACTTCTTACGGGCATACTGAAGCACAGGTTGTCATGTACCATTGGCCTATATTAACTCACCCATTAAAGAAGTTAAAAAACCCACCAGTAATTTGCATTACAATTTACACCACCTATCATTCAACTTTTTGGACAGTTTGTTAAGGCAGTGAGTTGTCTACGGTAACAAATTTTTTTGCTACAATTTTGCAATATTTGTAATGTGGTAGAGTGTGAGGGGGTGCTTATGGCTTTTACATTGTTCTTTGCTACTCACAAGTCACATCACAGTTAGACCAAGTTTTGGCCAAAAAAAAAAATGTTAAGTACTAGATTTTCTCGTTGATGATAAATGTTTTATCTTCAAAAGAGAGAAAAAAGAAAAGAAAAGAAAAGAAAAAACCCATCCATGGCATTGGCAACTGGTAATTGAAAGTTGTACTTGTACAATCAAATGCGTGCGACAATGAGGTGATGAACTGTCTAAATTATACACACATTTTCTTCCACCCTTTTTTTTAAAGCTCTTCTCTTAGTAAAACAAAGGTAATTAATCTCTCACTCTCATATTGTGGAAGAAAAATACTATAGCATATTACAATTGAGATGTAGTAAAAATGTAAAATCATAGTAACATACATACATAAAGCTTTTTTTTTTTTTTATCAAACATACATAAAGCTTTAACCTTATGAGAACAAAACCTAATATATATTTATAAATATAAAAATATTGATATTCAAAAGTTCCATAATATATAAATATATCATATATGGTAAACACGTACTACACAGTTACACAGAGTGATCAGGGCCGTCCATCATCATCATTTTTGTCTAGATCCTAGGCTAGGCTCTACCACGACTCTCATCAAGGCGATTGATCATGTAGAGAGCGTTACTAGTAACCTTACCCACATTCCTAATCTTCCTCTTCACATCAGACTTGAGCTTCTTCCCATCAAACCCTTGAAACCCATCAAGACACGTGTCCTCATACGTCAAAGCCGCACTCGCCCAAGTCTCAGCATTGCTCATCTGCCACCTGAAAGTCTCAACACGCAGGTGATTCAGCTCGCTCAGCGTCTGCCTCAGCTCCTCCACCGACTCCGATATCTGCTCCACACAGTCACTCAGCGCACCTCTCTGTCTCTTGCTGATTTTCAAGTCTTTGGCTTCACTCACTTGGGCCAAGTAGTTGGAGACTCGCTTGGCTCGTGACAGGCTCACTTTCACCGCGGCTTGGGCAAAGTCTTTGGGAGTCTTGGCTGGTCCAGTGTAGGATGAGAGTGTACGGATACAGATGTTGGGGTAGCTAGCGTGTTCACAAGATGAACGGACCAGATCTTGGGTTTGGGGTGCAGCATTGGTGGGTGTTCGTGCAGATGCGAAGTGGGAGAAGAAAACAGTGGGTTGGAATGCTAGTGTTAGTGTTATTAGAAGACAGAATGGGTGGTGAGCCATTGTGATTTGTGAGACTGAGACACAGACACACCTTGAGTTTTTGAGTAGTTTCAACTTTCAAGATCTGAGTGTGTGTGAGAGTGATACTTTGTTGTGTTGGTTTAATAGGGGTTTTGTAATTGTGCATTTGGTAGGGAACTAGAAACTTGTGACTATGGTCTTAAAGTTGGGAGGAAATTACTAAATTGCCATTTTAATTATTAGGTTAAAAAAAAAACGGAGTCGGGTTCATCGATTTCATGCTATAGGACGATAATTGGTAATATCACATGTACTACATGGGTTTTGTTAGAGTTATTGCTCAAACTACTTATCTTTAGATGTTGAGATAAAGACTCCTACTATCAAGCTATGCCCTGTATGATATTTTAATTATTAGATTTGGGTTGGATGAAGTGTGAATGCATGATTGATTTTTGGAATTTTTTTTGGAGAAACAAAAACACACAAAAGAGAGTGGGAAAGACATTTTTGGAAATTTGGATGTATATAAGGGTTTTTTTTTTTTTTTTTTTTTTTTTTTTTTTTTTTTTTTTTTGTCTAGAAGGGTAAAGGCAATTTATTATCACTTTACTTTTGAACTTATGATGGGCAGCTTATCAACATCATTTATGAAGTTGTTCAGTGACTTCAATCAAGAAGGAAAAAAAAAAAATTTTTTTGAAGTATCAATCTAATAATAACTTTAGGTCCGTGAACATTGGCAAATTTGGCACTTGAAGCCAAATTGTAGTAACTAGGATGCTATTCTGAGTTCTAACACTATTTAACGATAAGATTGCTTTGTTTTGATCCTCAACAAGTCTTAAATTTTTTTTTGAAATACAGTCAGTTTTACATACAATCAATAAGTCGTGATCATTACATAATGAAAATAATATGAGTTATAGAGCTATATAAAAGTATTTTACAACTAACCAGGGTTAAAATTGGGTTTGTGGTAAGAAATTTAGAATAGTTATGACTTTTTTTAAAAAAAAAATTTTCGTTTGAAAAAGATTTGTTAATTTCTATATTTTTACTTATGTCCATTACTGTCATTCGGGTGAAACCATGAGGCTAATTTGACACTTTTTTTTTTTTTTTCCAAAAAGTATAGTATACTACAATAGGAAGATTTGACTCATTTGTAAAAAGGAGTAGATTTTACAATTCATTTCCTAGGGCTAAATGATAGTTGTAAGGACACGATTTGGTGACGAACCTAAACAGTATTGGGTTCGTACGTAAAAGGCCCAGACAATATGATTTGTAGAGCGTGGGTGTAAAGAGCTAGATTAACGGTGGTATCTACCTCCGAAATTTTCTTTCAAGCCCATACCATGTTTTCCTTCTCTTTTGTTGGTATAATCAACATCTTTTCTTAAATCCCTAGTGTTACTCTCTCTCCCTCTCTTCTTCCTTCTTTCTCTTCAGTTTTATGTGTGTTCTCCTTTTTTTCTCGATCCCCTTCTCCATGTTCCTCTTTTAGTTTATATACTCCCCTGCGCGATCCATCTTCACCGAACACGTGTAGATTGTGCCCGGGGGATTTCTTTCTGTCCCATCTGGCGCCTCCTGGAACTTCCTATGGGCAGCTGTAAGGCTGCTTTCCTGCTGCTCAGGTATCACCTCCACATTAATGCGGCCAGAGAGTTGGTTAAGAGGTCATTAATGCGGAGGCAGCTATAGTTTTAGATATTTGTTGGCCTTATCTCTTTCATCTTTAGTCGGCTACTCTACCCCTTGAGATGACCTACTTCTGAGGTCTGATCGTGGTGATACCACGTCCTGATCGTCTTCGGATGCGATCGTCCTCGGACGCATACTGCCGAGGAGGATGGCGTCCTCGGATAGGTGCACGACCTCGGATGGGCCACTGGCCCAACAATCCTCAACCAATTCTGAATCCTATGGGCCTATCGACCGAATGATCCCCACAATAGTAATTATGTTTCTTAACGTTGTTAATTGTGGTTGTTATCATTAAGTTACATTTGGGTTGACACTTAACTTCCATTGTCGTAGCACTATTTCTTTGTACTATTCAAATGAAGTTTGTCCTCCTTTTTCCTGTATTTCTTGTCAATGTTGTGCATATATAGGAATAGAGTCAAGACTTGAAGTTAAGTGGACGAAAGTATAAACAAAAAAAAAAAAAAAAAATCATTATGAAAACAAGCATCAATTTAATTAGTTTATATGTTATAATGCAATTACTTATAAAAAGGGAACTCAACCATGCGTTTTTTTTATGTGTGCGTTTGTTATTGGATAAAAGCAAAATTATTTTGTCTAATTTTTTTTTTTAAATAGCCGAGTTATTTGTTTTGAGTAAAATTGGTTGATTAGACTTAATTTTTTTAAAATTTTTTTTACTATTGGTAATTTTTGTTAATTTTTTTGGACTTGTTAATTTTGTTTTAAATTTTAGATCTATGAATTATTTATTTATTTATTTTATGGCTTTTATAAGGATCAATGATATTATTAAGGATGACCAAATATAATTTTATTCAACTAAATTGCTAAAATATAATACTTATAAATACTACATTGAAAAAAAAATAAATTGGGGGGAAGTCAATGACTAGCTACGTTCCACATGAATTATATTTCTCATTTCAATAAAATTCTGTCAATTTTACCCAAATAATAATAAAAAAAAAAAGTGAAAATTAATCAAAGTGTGTTTGGTGTTTTTTTTATCCTCACCTTTCCATGACTCCGTGAGGCTAGTTTTGGAAAGGTGAGTGTAAAAATGGGTGAAACCGCAAAGTTTACAGCGGCATCGCAATCACTTATTAGTTATTACACCCATATTTATTAGCCATATCCTCCGACCAAAATCCAGCTCTACCTTCCCACTCCTCTCTGGGAGTGGGAACCAATCAACCAATAAAATCTTCATGGTGTCAAGATTCAATAAATGATTCAATAAATGATGGAGACCAACCAATGACTTCATTGCCTCCTACCCTATCACTATCGGAGAAAAATATCATCTTGGTTAGATCAATTTTTGCCCCAGGTGAGTACATATTTCTTTGTACTTGTTTATTTACGGAAAATACGGGTGGATGCTCTTAGAACAATGATTAACAATCAACCTAGAGAAAGTTTTTATGAAAAAAAAGAGTAATTAATATTTTAACAGTTTTTTCAATTTTTCATAAAAGTGATGTGAAAACTTTTTAAAAATGAATTGTTAATTATTGTCCTAAAGACACCAATTAACATGACCTTTTATTTATCAGAAAATATGGAATACGTGTTTCTTTAGACTAAACTCTTTTTTAAGAAAAATGCTTAAAAGGGGAAGGTGCCAACTTCTATGCGCCTAAGGTAATACAAAGAGAGATAGGTACCTACTCTTTCACTATTGAGGATTAAAGAGACTCAAATTCTATACTTTTTTTTTTTTTTTTAAGAAAAATGTGTAGGAGGGTGGCAACTCCTATGCGCTCAGGGCAACAAGGAGGAAGACAGAAACCAATGCACTCCCTAGTGGAGATCGAGAACTTATCTCTATTGATTTTACACAATTTTTATAATAATGTTGAATGCGAAAGATGTCGAAAACACCCTTATATCTAGGACAGTACTACATATATGCCTGTGGTATCAGTACCATATCATGTGATTCATGTCTGGATGACACCCAATTTAGTAGTAGACCTGACAATATGTAGTACTAGAAAGATCCAACCCTAAAAGTTTGCAGCATCTAATTTAACAAGCTCACCTGGCTGATCCAATTATATTAGCCAAAAGGCATTTACTTTACAGGTCCATATATAGGGAATTTAATTGGTATTTGATCTCCAAATGTCAGTGGGAGGGACACCCCCGGGCCCTTATTGTAAATTATTGAATGTCACTCGAATGCATTTTGTGACCTTAGCCTCTCATTGTAAATGCATTATTTATTAAGCTCTGAAACAGAGCATGTGCTGCTACAATGAACTCCACCACATAAAAATTACAAATGCAGACGAATATTATTGAAGGTTTTTTCTTTTCTTTTTTGGAAAAAAAAAAAAAATTTAGATGAGGGGAGACTACCTTATACCAAGGGGTTAGGGCAAGTCATAGGCCTCAAAGAGAATTTACATTGGACTTATAGATTGACTACTTAGGAGGATTGCTGACAGCGAAACTTTAACCTAAGTCTTTTGAGCGAAGTGTTTGAGTCTTACCAACTGAACCAGGGTTAACTAATTTGTCCATCTAATTTGATGGTAACTTCATGAAAATTTTAAAACAAAATTGGGTGATGTTCGTGTTAGTAAGGAAATTGTATTTCATTTCCTAAATCCAATATATGAAGCATCATCATTTCAGTCATACTTCATACCTTTGGACTTTGTTAAGTCGAATTCAAGTCATACTACTGGCTATCATTTTGTTAAAGGACTTTCTTCGTTTCCTCACCAAAAAAAAAAAAAAAAAAAAAAAAGGACTTTCCTCCCAACCTTTTTTCCGGGCTTTATCCAATTACGCTCAAGCCCAGTAATATTCATGTATGACACTACATGATATTGGGTTTCCAAGCTTAATGATATTAATGGACCACACCACACAACATCAGATCTTCAAGCCCAATGAAATCAAGAAATGGAGTATGAGACCATTTTAATATCCTTTGAAGCTTACGCCATGGCCCTGTAGGTTGATTTGGAAGGGACTTTCCGTTGCTTAAGTTGGCAAAGGTAAGATTTAGGTTTCAATTTACAATCAAGAACACTTGCATGTAAATAAGATTCAAATTGGAGAGTGGTTCTTGAGAAATAAAACTTTGAGAGCCAGTCTTGTGATTCTTGGGATTCTTTCCCGAAATACTTGCTCAAGTCAATTGAGAAGTCAGCTCGGCCCTATCTTTCCTTCATGTCTGGTCTTGGACACCCCTGATTGAGGTTGAGAAGAAAAGCATGGTTGAGCTAGTTCATGCTACGTCATTAGTTTGTACATCATTGCTTATGAGACATCAATGACATTATTTGTCATGTCACTTTATAAGGTTTTTATAATAAAATTGATAACCCTTTCAAAATTTTCCTTAAAAAATGTCTATCATATAAGATATAACCCTTGGTACTAAATTATTACATCCAAGTCAAAAGTCTTATAATTCAATTGGTACATTTTAATTGTTCCAATGGAGATGGACAATGTATGGTCCCTTGAATGTTATTATTAGGTAATGAGGGCTTAAGTCATATCAGATACACCCAATAAAAAAAAAAAAAAGTAATATCAGATACAAAATGGGTGTCTATAATGGCAAAAGAATATAAAAAATTGATGATCATGCATCTTTGAATCTCTGAAAAATATTATCATTGAGTGAAGTTTCATTTTAGAGGTTTGGACATCTTCAAAGTAGTTCATTTATTAACTTGAGAGGCCTTGGTTCCCTCAAAGTAACTAACAAAGAATTAGGCACATAGCAATTGTCATCATAGCTAGGCATATTAGAGCCATGTTATGGACAATTCATGCTATGAGTGGCTAGAAGCTAAGTTGGTGTTATTCAATTTTGGCAATAGTGCATGCTTAAGGAGATACGAGAGATGTTCTCTACATTGGACACTTACCTTAATCAAAATGAATTGTTTTAATTGCTAGACGGGT
Source organism: Quercus lobata (assembly GCF_001633185.2). Classification (NCBI taxonomy): domain Eukaryota; kingdom Viridiplantae; phylum Streptophyta; class Magnoliopsida; order Fagales; family Fagaceae; genus Quercus; species Quercus lobata. Next base: position 2,189,670 of record NC_044914.1, read on the forward strand.
CTTAATCAACTTGTGCATGGTTAAGATTATGATTAAGTTGAAGATTCGTACAATCTAAACGAATCAGGATGTCTCAAAGGCCAAACTAGTCAACATTCAAGTGGTTCAATAAACACAAACACCCAAAAACTAGATAAGGAAGGAATTCCTTTGAATATATTGGAGGAGAAACATGCTTACTATACTGGTTACTCAAGAATAAAGAGTTGGTAGACAAGGAAAAATAGGCTTATGGTTGAGAGAGAGAGTTTCCAAAGGTTACCCTTGAGGACAAGGGTAAAATTAAGGAAGAGGAAATGTTATGTGCCTCTATTTAATTTAATTTTATCATTTCAAGATTGTATTTTGTTAGGTAGATAATACTTTGGGAAGCCTCCAATTGAATAGTTAATATAGCAAATAGAAACACTACTTAACTCAAAAGGTTTAAGTTTATGAGTTTGGGTCCAATTATGTTATATTAACCACTTACTCTTATCATTATTATTTTATGTGAGATTTCATTCAAACATGTATACCCAATAATTTCCTACTCACATGTAAGTCTCTACTGCTTCATGGGTTTTGACCAAGTCCTACTAACAACCTTCTTGCCTTATGGGCTTTTTCCTTCACCACCAAGTCCTATTAGCTCCTCCTTTTCCTTATGGGCATGTCAGCCATAGGCCTATCATGCGCTATCTATGGGAACCACATGTCAACTTGCATGCTCATCTATGGGAACGGGCCCACACTTTCCTATTCATGTGGGATCCTCGCGTCTTACTCTAATATATCACCATTGGCAATACTACTTTATTGGGTCTTTTCTAGGATCATTTGTGTGGGCTCTTTTGGCTTGCTTTATCTCGATTGTGAAAGGGACCTTGAACATCTCACCACCATCTTCTCTGCACACTACTTGAGCTTTGATACTAGTAGTTAGGGAGATAACACCTTAAGCCTAATTATATCATATACAAAATGGGTGTTAGTAATGGCAAAAGTAGTTAATATAACATATTAGAACATTACATAACCCAAAATACTTAAGTCTATGCATTTGACCTCAACCATATTATATTAATCGTTCACTCTTGTCATTATTATTTCATATGAGACTTTACTCACACATTTATATCCAACATATTTTTTGTTATTTGGGGTTATGAAAATAGATAAAGATAGAATGAATTGTTAGATTAGGCTTCAAATAAATCTTATCTACTTGTAGTAGATAAAGGTCATATTTCTTTTTAATTTAAAGGTTACTTTATCTTGTAAAGCCATCCATATATATGGCTTGATCTTGATCAATAAAGCATGTTGAAAAATATTATCATTGAGTGAAGTTTTACTTTGGATGTCTAAACTCCCTTGAAGCAATTCATTTATCAAACTAGGAGGTCTTGGTTTCCTTGAAAAAATAAACACCTAGTCCGGCACATAAAGAATTACATTCACATATAACTGAATCTTCTCACCGTACATTTTAATATATTCATTCATCATCTCAAAACATCATAGAATTCATTACATCGTAGTGCCAATTGAATATTAGATTAGATCACAATGAATTTCAATGTTCATGTTGTTATGATATCTTCTGCTCCATTGGATTAAGAATTGATGGGTTTAGTTTTTGAAGATTTTTGAATCCAAATGTTTAGATTCTAGAATGAGAATGTAATCTTATTTCATCTAAATCTTGAAATAAGAACACATGAAATAACTTTGTTCATGCATCATCTCATAAGATTCCAGCATGTTTATTTGATTTTGCAACACATGAAATTAGGGGCAGAACCATTTGAAGACCAAGGGGGTCACGGCTAATGGCTATGTAGGTTGATTTGGCGGGGACTCTTAAGTTGGAAAAGGTAGGATTTAGGTTTCAATTTCATACAACGCCGGTTAGGGTTTTTGTGCATACCTTAGATCAATGTACAGTGATCTTTATATAGGGCATGTAGTGCATGATTTTGAAGAAAATAAAACCTCAATTGGAGAGTGATTCTCAAGGCATACAACTTTGAGAAATAATTTGGTGATTCTTTGAATCTTTTTCCAAAATAGTTGCTCAAGTCAACTTGGCATTATCTTTCCTTAATGTTTGATCAGTGACACCCCTAATGCCAAGAAGAAGAAAATGGCCAAGGTCATTCATGACGCGTCATTAGTTTGTCCAACAATTTGGTGATTCTTTGAATCTTTTTCCAAAATAGTTGCTCAAGTCAACTTGGCATTATCATTCCTTAATGTTTGATCGGTGACACCCCTAATGCCGAGAAGAAGAGAATGGCCGAGGTCATTCATGACGCGTCATTAGTTTGTCCATATTGTTAATGTGATATCAATAATATTCATTATCACGACACTTTATAAGACTTTTATAATAAGGGAAATGCTAATGAGTGCCCTTAGGACATTAGTTAATAATCTATTTTAGGAAAATTTTGATATCACTTTTATGGAAAATAAAGAAAACTGTCAAAATATTAATTTTTTTTCCATTTCCCATAAAAACTTTTTTTAAATGGATTATTAAGTAATGCTCTAAGGGCACTCGTTAACATTTCTCTTATAATAAAATTGATGGTACCTAAGATTTCCATTAAAAAAAAAAAAACCTATTGTATAACCTTCCATGCTACATTAATACGTGTTGGCCAAAAGGGTATAAGGTAGGAATTAGGCTTGACAACGAGGACGCATCCAGACGCAGTTGCGGCTAGACCTGGGTTGAAATTCGTGGTGTATATGGGACGGTGCTGGCAGGCATGAATGGACAAGACCAACTTTTTGGCTTGGCTATCGTATTCATATGTGAGTAAAGCCAATGTGAAACCTCTACCGAGAGAAACAATGGGTCGAAAATAGGAAAGGTGGGGTTCACAACTAAAGATTTAAGAGCTGGGGCCTGGGGCTTCTTTCCTTATAATGGATGGTTCTGCTTCGTCTTAGATTTAGGTATTTAACTCATGCATGGACTGTCAGATTCAACAAGTGTGTCAGGTTTATTAAAGTGGCCGGTACGTAATTATTCGGCCAACAATAAATGTTTATTGTTGAAGCAAATTAAAGGATCACCGATAATTTTCACCAATAATTGTAGCTATTTAATTATCATGGTGTATTTAGAATATTGAAACATGCCTTGGGTCTCCTTCATTCACCATCGAAGAACTTGGACTTTTATGGATTAGGTTAGAAAAATCTGTTCCCAAGTTAGCAGAAAATGGAGCTTTTGACATTTTGTTGCCTCTTAGTTTTTTATATTTAACTAGTGTAGAGGTGTATATGCACATGTATAATTAAAAACAATTACAATTATACTGTTCAAATTATATATTTTTTTGAGAAGAGACTCAAATTATATATGATATTAGTTTACACTTTTTTTAAGCTATTAATTTCTAAAATACGTAATGGTTTCTCATATACTATATATATGATTTACAATTTAATTGGTTTTAGATTTTTTGATTTTTGCACCCAATAATTCACTTGCTATAAAATTAAAAACTTAAATGGACATGTGGCGAAATATTGAACTTCAATTGAAATTCAATTTAAAATCTAATTAGATTTGAACTTTTCTATTTTTACATTTAATAATTCTCTTGGCACAAAATAAAAATTTAAATGGAAACGCATGGTACAAAATTGAAAATCCAATTAAAATCTAATTAAATTTTCTTTAAACTTTGGCTATATATATATATATAGACACACACGCGGAGGATATTGCTTCTCATCCATTTGGTACTTCAGGTGTGGAGTTGGTAATTTTTATTATTTTAATTTTTTTTGAGAAAGTGGAGTTGGTAACATGGTATGTGTTATGGTTTTCAATGTTATTAATTTTTTTTGAGTAAACAGTAATATTTAATCAGAGAACAGTTACAGAAGGGCATAATCTTTATAGTTGTAGATTGGAGTTATAAACAGTAGACACTAGACACATACAACCAATGTGGGATAAACACTTTATTTATTTATTTATTTAATAAACAGTAATACTTATTATAACACATACGAAAATAGTAAATATAATAAATATTTTCACATGCTCATTATTATACACTTGGTACATACTATATCTAGAATTTCGTACGCAATGTATACAAAACTTGATAGTAATATTAGTGTGTACAGATGTGACACTACAATAATAGTATGTGATAATAATTACCTAAATAATGATAGATAATTTCCATGATTTTCAATTTTTTCCTTCATACTTAGGTTTTCTAGTCACTGAGTTCAAAGACAAGGAGTTTTAACTTTTAAAGCTCTGCGCAAAATCTCATCTCTTCCTTTCTACTCTTCGTTCTAGATTAAACAAAAAGCCAGCAATTCTGCAAAATCTTTGGATTTGAGTTTTGTTTTATTTTGCTCCCTCGATGGAGCATCGTATAAATTAGCTATAAACTGCTGGAGAACCCATAGCATAATAATTTTCTCTTTGTACCGAGGTTCATCTTTCAGACTTTCACTAATTCTGTATCAGTCTTAAGTGCACAATAATTCTCACGAAAATTATATATTGACATATTTTTATTAGTATTTTTTAGATAATTGTTATATCTACAACATTTTTACAATAGTTTCGCAACAAATTTTTAGTGGTAAGTTATTATTGGTTTGTTATATTGGTGGGAAAAAAATAATTTAATTTTTGAATTCAAATTATAATAAAAAATAATTTGCCACCTATAATTTATCATTTATTATTAATAGTATTTTTTTTAAAAAAAATTTATTATACTATCTCAACATTTGTGAATATATCTTGAGATTTTATTTTTTATTTTTATGATTATGGAGTTATTGTTTCGTCTCAACAACTACCACAAGTTATTCAAAAAAAAAGAAAAAAAAAAGGGAAAGACCCTACTACCACAAGCTTTATTCTTTTTGGGCAGCTGGACCCACAAAAAGGTTATATGATCCAACTCCGATTAAAGCGAAGAATATCCTTTTTAATGTGCTAGATACTTTTAATACTGAACATCATCAGCATATATATAAATTAATATATATTCAAAACTCATACAGTCATACTGCTTGTTGAATTTTGCAACAAATAATATTGAAGATATGAGAACATTTATTACGTAGGACTTATAAAATTGATGTATCAAATTTTTAACACACAATTTTTTTTTTTGAAATTTTTATATTTATTTATTATGTTGTTACATTAATTTGTAAGTTTTTTTTTTTTTTTTTGGTTTTGTTTCAGTTAGCTCAATTGGTAAATCTCTAATCTTGAATAAAAGATCTCGAGTTTAATCCTCCGTCTATACCAAAAATCGATTGATATCTTGGTCTGATAATAAATAATTATTTCCTTTATGCAACAAGACAAAGACGTATGAATATTACATACATGCTTATGCATGATAAGTCCAACTATATAAGATGCAGGGATAAAGGTCATATACCAAAGATGCAAGGTCAGTCATACAATTTTGTTTCCATTTGCTCTCTCTGAGAGAGGTTAAGAAAATGGCATTTTCAAATGAATATACCAGTATTGAGTTTTTAGCTGAGTTTGATCCAGGTGTGGCTGCTAGGAATTTTGGTAAGGGAGAGAATAACAGCCAACTATAGTACGACCTAACACTTGTGAATCAGCCAATTTCAATAATTGAAGCAAAACAAAACAAAACAAAACAAAGATTAGAGAGAAAGAAAATGCAACCATGAAATCATTTTGAGGTCTAAATTTGGTGCTGTCTACGTGCATTGTGAAAGATGCATCTCCCATGATTTTTATCGGATCAACATCATCGTGTTGATGCATAATTGCATTTGCGTATATCGGTGGCTCATTAATTTGTATCAGTAATTTTAAAGATAAGGCGCCAACAAAGCACGTCTTATCGTTTTGATGACACCTTAGCTAGGATGGGCCACTAGCTTTTGCCTTAAAGTTCAACATAGAAAATTCCTCGCCAGTGACCAAAGATTTTTTTAGTTTACATCACCCTCATGATGATTAAGAAATATATGTAATATATATATATATATATATATATACACATCTTGTTGTTGGAAAATTAGATTAGTTTCATATAAAAAATTAATCAAAAAAAGTGTTTTACTGAAAAAAAAAAAAATAGTGTTATTGATCAAATAGTAAAGTTTTATATTAGACTACCCTTGAGTAAGCACATGCTCAGAAGTTCTTTTATTTTTTTGAGTAAAGATTAATAATTTGTATTTATTATAATTTAGAAATATATATTTTTATTTTTCAAATAAATAAAAAGGATAAAATTTAGAGATAAGAAGTAATTATAATTTCTTTTTTGAATGTTGAGGGAAAAAAATTCTAAATTTTAGGAGTTCTCTTTTTAAACTCAAAATAAAATTTGTTATTTGACATTTATGACCCTATTTTAAAATGAAGTTACTCTATTCAGTTAAAAGAAATGAATCCTCTTATATATAGTATAGATAATATTAATAATAATAGGAGTAAATGGTTAAAATAATATAACTCAATTGAATCCATACTGTGTTTCTCAACAATTTTTTTTTTTTTTTTTTTCGAATCCAAACTATATTTAACATTATTCCAAGAATAATGGTCTTACCTATAATTCTCCTAAATATATAGGTAATTATTCCAAGAAGAATACTTCTATAATTTTATATTTTAAGGGTATACCACAAAAGTGGTATCTATAATTTACCAAAAATATATATACATGTATTATAATTAGTCCAGGAATAGTGCTGCTTTGCTTTCTCTCATTTATTTTAGGGTTCAGGTCTTCAGGAACCTATAGACCACCACCACCAATAAAAAAGAAAAAAAGGACAAAAAAAACTGAAATCATTTGTCCCTTAGAACAAGGAGTACTCCAACTCTCCAAGTTCAATTAGCTCTCGCAATATGCCTCAACCACTAAAGCACTGAGCGGAAAACTTATCTATATTATATTATCTATGTACATGTCAGACTTTTGTTTTGAAAGATTTTTTTAATATTTTGCTACTACCCATAATCATTCTTTATATTCAAACGTATCGACAATATTTTATCTATATTTTTTGATAGTATTACAATTATCACCAAGATATTTAACCAACTCTTTCACGGTTTCTCAAAAAAAAAAAAAAAACTCTTTCACGGATTCTTCAAAAAGAGAAGGAAAAAAAAAAAAAAAAAAAAAAAACTCTATCACTGTGAATTTGTATGCATTTATAAATCGTTTAAATCTCCTTTTTATATATCCTATTTGAAAAAAAAAAAAAAACCTAAACCTTTTAGGATAAGTAAAATTTTGTCATCCAAATAATTATTATGTCAAATAATAAAATATTAAAAATCTTTTATAACCTTATAACTCAAATAGTATATTCTGGTATTTTTAATGGAAGCGTTTAAGGTTCAAATCCTCATTCTTCTAACTATCGAATTAAATTTTTAAAAAATCTTTTTTTTTTATCAAGTACCTAAAAAGTCATAAATTTCAAAATAATACTTTTAAAAAAGTTAATATACATTTATTTGCAATAAATAAACTAAACAATGAAAATAAAGTTACGGAAACACACACTCGTGCTCATTTTTCTTCCAATTTTGTTTTTTATTCCCCACATAATAGAATAGGCATGGAAAACTACTTGATTAATTGTATCGTAATAGTAATTGGGATTTACTAACGTGTGTCCTTAAGCACATATTAGTAAACTATTTTATGAAACTTTTTATAAATAAACGAAAAAATAATTAGTTATTTTGACAGTTTTTTCAATTTTCTATAAAAACTTTCCCAAAATAGATGGTTAATGTGTGTCTCCCGTGATAATTAGGTCCTTCACTAAATAATTGGCTGAGGTCATGTTGATTGAAATGGTGCATTTGATTAATTTAGTAGCAAAGAATTAAGTAATATAATTTTACTTTCTATTTGAAATTACTTATTATATATAATATTAATTTCTTTAAAGATGATAATATGCTAATTTTGTTTTTAGGTTTTTCTTATTTCTTTATGTATTTATCATAAATCTTTTGAACAGTTAAAAACTTAAAATAATACATATCAATGTGACTGTTTCGTAGTAAACATAACTATGTGGCAAGCCTCTTGTAGAAATTAACACATTTATGTGTTTTTAACGAAGATATTTAGAGTTCAATTTTTCCTATGTCAACTATCAAATTATTTATATAAAAAAAATTCATTTATTCGTAAGCACTACTTGCAAAATCATAAATAATTTTTTTTTATAAAAATAAAATTACAATTGCATTTTCACACAAAAAAAAAAAAAAAAAAAAACGTTCAAAATAAACTCATCAAAACACACAATCATGCTTTTTTTTTTTCCTAGGTTTTTTTTACTCGCCACATAATAGAATAAGACTGGAAAACTACTTTATTAATTGAATTGTAATAGTTCTAGGTCCTTGATTGAATAATAGGCCAGTGTCATGTTGATTGAAATGGTGCATTTGATTAATTTAAAAGCAAAGAATAAGTAATATATAGTTAACTTTCTATTTAAAATTTCTTAGATATATATTTAAATTTAATTTCTTTAAAGATGATAGTGTGTTATAATGATTTAGGCTTTTCCTCATTGCTTTCTTAGAAATCTTTTGCACTGCTGAAATAATATTATATCAAAGTGATTATTTCGTAGAAAACACAACAATAAGCAACCAACCAACATAATAACATATGATAGGACCTTAAAAAAGTGTGGCGCTCTTTTCCTCATTACATTATTTTATAATGCTCCATAGCCTTACGATATGGGATATGCCTTTTTGGTGTTTTATACAGTAGAAGGTTCTTCACAACGATGTAGCTAAACGTTCTTCCCCAGTGGCCTGTAGTTGTTTAGGGTTTCTTATTTTAATGATTATTTGGACCTGAGGTCATGCGCAAGTATTGTTTTACTATTATAAATTGATTCTCAATCAAATTATGAGACGAATGAAACAAAATATATGAGTCATTCACTACCCCTTTTATTTTATTTTATTGCATTGCCATTTAACTCTGCCAAGTTAGCCGCACTGCTAAAGGAATCTCCCACATTTCAAGAAGCCACCGAAACCCACGACCATTTTTTTTTGGGTGATATAGTTTCAACTTAAAGGCTAGTTTCAATTTATTCTTTATCATTTAATCAAAACATTAATTAATTTTTGATGTAAATGGAAATTGAACACCAAATCTCTTATTCAACTATAAAAAATGATTAGTTTTGAAATTAATAAGAAGGACCATAAAATTCAACAGCAAATTTTAGAATACTCCTTGTACTTTGTTTATAGATCCTGAATTTTCTTGTGAAATTATTTGGAAAATTAGTTCTAATCTAATAATCCAGAGACCCAAACAGAAATGAAGATGGTGCCATAACTATTAACTAATAGCCGAGATTTATTGGAGAATTTTTCTGCTGTTGACCTCTAAGCTATAACACAGTTAATTATGTGTGGAGCCCATTTTTCATTTTGTAATGCATGGTTTTCACTTTGCACGCTAAAACCAGTAGGTTTACCAATTGTCTTATTCTATGTCATATGTGCCTTGTGTTTTTAGCTCACTTTCTTGGTTAGAATTTGGGAACAGTAGCTACTTACTATGGCACAAAGAACTTCAATACTCACTGCAAAATCTCAGTCACTCACTCACAGCCAATTATGCTGTTTAATGCATATTTCACAAAGTAGTCCAAAATCTATTTTATTGTTTTCTACAAAGAAACCATATTAACAAGAAATAGAGAGAAGTAAAGCATAAACAATAATTAAACCAGAAAAACAGGGTATTCCAACCAAATCCATGAGAATTTCTTTGATGAATAATGCAACCATTAATTGCATTTACAACCAAGAAAATATATATACAGCTTGTGATAGCCTTCTTCTTCATCAAGATCAAAAGCTAGAGAGAACTCTAAAAATTCCTATTATTATTATTTTCCCAACTACCACACACCACAGCTTATCATCTTTGAGCTGTACTTCAATTCCTTTGTACTTGCACAACTACTGTCCCATAATCTAACGACGTTACCGTTAAGCTCCGTCAAGTCCTGATACTTGTACCACCCCATCTCTCCCATCTTCATCCTCAACGCTCTCTCCCAACTGTCCCACCACTCTCCCACCTTAACGGCACCGTCAACGCCGCTTTCCTCCGCCGTTAACTCTCCGTCATCTTCGCCACAATCGTTTTCCTCGTAGTACACAGCAAAAAACTTCACCCCCTTCGTCACTCCGTCAGCTTTAACGTCGTCAACCTCCATTATCCCCGAGTCTGAGTCCGAACCCGAACCCGAAATTGAAACTGGCTCATCGTCACGTGGCAGCAGCACATCAGGAACCTTTATTTCCGAAACCGGCTTTGACCCAATTGAGCTTTGATCATACCTCGGCGGTTGCGATGGAGACTCGTCGGAGGAAGTAGCCGCCACGGCACCGCCGGTGGCTACTCTGATCCTCCAGAAACTAACGGCAGCCGTTATAACGGCTACCCATGTCCACAAATTATTAACAATGGTCAGAAAACCAACGTTAATATAATCAAGAGCAAGTGCTTCTAAAGGAGAATCTAACGCATTCACCATATTCATTTTCTTTTTGACTCTTATTTTCTCCTAAGACCAAACCCAAAACCAAAACCAAAGAGCCTCAAAGTTTTTGGTTCTTTTTTTTTTTTTATGTGTGTTTGGTTTTTGGTGGGCGTTTGTACGAGGAGTCTGGCAAATGATTTATGGGGGAGGTGAGTGAGTGTGAGAATCAATAGGAACCGTTGGATGAGAAAACAAGTTGGGTTGCGGATCTAATAGGAGATGCCGAGAATCGAGAACTAAGATGCCAATTGCTGAAGTAGATCCTAGTTTTTATACCGAATTTTCACATAGTGATTGATTTTCTCCTACAACACGTGGAAGGTCAGCAATACATCTCGCAATGTGACTACTGAGTTTAATATGAATATTTTTTTTAATGTGAAATGAAGTGAGAGAGAGAGAGAGAGAGAGAGAGAGAGAGAGTGAAAACTTGAAGGATTTTGTTGGACCATTCCATATTACCTCACCAGATTTTTCGTTACATTTTTTTTAGGAAGTTATTTTTGTATAGTAGTATTTTTAATTATTATCTAGAGACAAAATATTCTCTAACAAATTCTCAAAAAAAAAAAAAAAATCTCAATTATTATCTCTATTTTATTTGAATATTCTTTTATTATATATAGGAGTATTCCTTTAATTAATCACTGTTTTTAGTGGAATGGAAGAAATTAAAAAATTGAATGGAAATTATTCAACAATACTAAAGGCTCAAAATTGATTTTGTTTTTTGACCGTGAAAGAAAAAGTAATGCTATAGTGATAAATTATTTTATAATATTTTTATAAGTTGTTGATATGACCAGTTTTTTATTGGTTTTCATATAGATTCACTATTAATATCATATAAACAGTTTGTAAAAAAAATTTATATCTCTAGAATTATCCTTGTGGGTCCGGGAAGTTTACAATCCGGCCCAAGCTCTATCTAGGCCCAGGGTCCGTGCCGAGGACGAGTGGTCGATGGCCGGGAAGTTAAGGAGAACGGCTGAGAAGCTGCCCTATCCTCGACACTCCAGAACTTCGATGGGAAGATCAACGTCTTGGTGGAGGCTATCCCCAGGCAGTCCCCTGAAGGGGATGTAAGTGGAAGGGGGCCCATAGGGAAGCAGGGTGTAGGATTGGATCAAGGAAGATGCATCCCCTCAGCATTAAATGCATCTGCCAACACCCAGATCCGATTAATGAGAAAAGACGTTGGGACGGTGTAAATTTCGGTCTTCGCAACTAGTAGAAAGTAAGACGGGACGGTTGATGGGATGGATATAGAAATAAGCCCCTGCCTGACCTACAAGTGGAGGGCCAGGATCAACCAAGACGGACTATATAATAAAAAGGTAGGTGCACCAAGCAAAGGGCTGGGAAAAATGGCAAAAAACCAGAGCCTCCCAGCCCACCTCCAGGAGAAAGACTCCAGGGGTGAAGGAAACATAACTATATACGAACACCCCGAAAAACCCACCGCCTGGTGACTAAGGCCTAGCCTTTCAAACCCACGCTCTACAAATGATATTGTTTGGGCTCTTTTTACGTGCGAATCCGACACTGTTACAGTCCGCCACGAATCGTGTCCTTACAATCCTGAAAGAAAAGAAAGTTTTAATTATCGGTAAAAAAATAGTACTATAAATGAAATTAAATGTAGTTACCTTACATTGTAACTCCGAAGAAATGAATCATTGTTTAAAAAAAAAAAAAAAAAAAAGGAAAAAAAGAAAAGAATCATTTATAAGTATATGAAGAAAAAGGTCTGTTATAACCCTTTTCAACATTTAATGATTTCGATTCTCAAGACAAAAAATTTAATGATTTTCCACCTGTACACATGTTTGTTTGCTTCAATTTAAAATATAAGTTTCTTTTACCATTAATTTAAAATATTTTTTAAAGTCACGATTTTTTTTTTAAATAAACTGATTCAAACCAATTTTATTACGAAATAATATTATTTTGTCCAAAGCTTTATAATTTAATTGGAATATCTTGATGGTATTTCTTACAAAAGTATGTAAGGTTCAAATATCTCAATTTTTTATAACTATCAAATTAGAGAGAGAGAGAGAAAAAAAAGTGATATATTGTTTCTATCTTAACTCTTCTTATCCAACTTTGTTGTGAGTTTAAATTTATGGTATCTATTTAACGAAGATTTTTTTAAAATTTTTTTCAAAAAAAAAAATCTAAATTACTTTTTTTTAGAAGTATTACGTTTATAACATTTTCATAGAAAATTTAAAGTAATAAGTCATAACTAGTTCTAATTAGAACCCACATCTGAAATTACTTTTTCCGTGGTGGGTTATTATCTATAGTAAAAAGCTACCACTTATAATAATTTATTATGAAAGTATTGTGAAATGATATTCATATAATATTTCTCATGTATTTTATTAACTAAAATCAATAGATTTCTTCTAAGTTTAATCAAGATTTGATTTCAAGTTAAGAAGTAAAAGCCAATTTTCCCATCCAGATTTGACTTTTGGGTTCGCCAAACGTAGAATCTTAATTTAACCGGATGTTTTCAATGTCACGTTTACCTTGCTTTGTTATATTTTAATCGTATTCCGTAGGCATACATATCATTTACTCCACCAATTGTGATGGCGTGCAACCGAGGAGTGTTAAGAGCAATGGACCTTCATCTGGTTTTTCACAAGATTAATTGATGTATGGCATAGGATGCAGTTGGTGGTAGGTAAAGAAGGTTTGGTAGACCATGTTTGGGCGATTAAGGTTAGTGATGATAAATATGGTGGCATAGGAGGGGTAATGTTAAGAACACCCAAAAAAAAAAAAAAAAAAAAAAAAAAAAAAAAGAAGAAGAAAGTAACAACGTTTCTCACATCAATTAAATTAACAAACTTTTAAGAGTTCTTATTTAAGAGAAGGTATTTGGTATCAAATGATATTATGTCAGCGACATTAAAATTCAGTAAGTGTGAGACATGTCAGCAAAAAATAACTAATCAACTAATAAATGAAAGACATGTGTTAGTGGATAGTTATTCTTGCACACATGTCTCTCGTTTATTGGATTTTGATATGGATAATATGATATCATTTGATATAAAATACTTTTTCCTTATCTAGACCCAACTGATATCATTTTTTTTTTTGGGAAGGGGGGAGGGTGGGGTGGGTGTGAATATGTGATGTGGTCGAGAATCACATTTAAGCAATTAGCAATTGTGCTTTGTTGATACTTGCAAGAGAGTAATGACTAGTACTATTAAAAAAGAACACATTTAAGCAATTAGGTAAGTGTGGGTTGGTTGAAACTTGCAAGTCATTTTTCATATTTGTGTGAGGAAAGATTTAATGAAAAAAGACATAGACCATAGTTTCGTATTGACATTTGAAGACGGATGAGTAGGCCTTCCACATGATACACACCCTTCAATAATTGTTCTACTACTTTCTATCCTTTCTTTTCTCCTTTTTTTTTTTTTTTTTTTTTTTAATTTATATTTTTATTTTTATAAATATAAATAGGATTTGAACTTAAGTTAATTATTCAACTAGAAAAATCAAAACAAAGTTGAGTTAATTAGAACTCAACCTACTAATTTTCTCGCGAAAAATTTCAAGCTATATAGAGAAATTTACTCAAGTTTTAACTGATGCTAATATCATGCAAAAATAGAAAAAAAAGGTGACTGTTCACTTTAGTAAGGAGACGGTTTCTAAAACATGCCCAAAAATAATAATAATCAACAAGAGGACTCTCTCAAGAAGGTAAGCGTAGTGTTTGAGTAGAAACTAATTTGAAGGTACCTCACTTAAAAGAACCTTTTGAGAGATGCCTCACTTAAAAGAACTTGATGAGAAATGCACAACTTAACAATTAATATTAAAAATAAAAAATAAATAAAATGTTTATTAAGGGTACCTAGATATCATCCTCCAAATTAATGGACGATGAAGGCACAGAGTTAATGTCCTCACCAGCCACCCACTGCGATAGTCATTAATGCCAAGAGTAAATGAAAACAAACGTCACAATGATTGCATCATCAACGAGGTCTCCAACGGATATCAAAGGAGACTAGTATGAAACCCACCACTCCCCTCTATAGTAGGTATGTGCAATTCTTTTTTATTATTGAAAGCTCGGATTTGTATAAAAACACATAATTATTAATGCTATTAGTAAATGTAAACAAACGTCACAATGATTGCATCATCAACGAGGTCTCCGACGATCATCAAAGGAGACTAGTATGAAACCCACCACTCACCTCCATAGTAGGTATGCAATTCTTTTTCACTATTGAAAGCTTGGATTTGTGCAAAAATACAAGAGTTTGTTTGGACCTCAAAAAAAAAAAAAAATAGTTAAATTGCTTTTACTCTAATTTAAACAAAATGCAGAACAAGAAGAAATGTGCGCAATGAATCGATAACACTACTTGAAGCCATATTCACCCATCATTAACAATAAAATGAAATCTTAAAGAGTAGGGAAGAGAGATGTAAATACAAGATAACACCAAGACATATTATCAAAAAAGAAACCGAAGTACTCGATGAAAAACCTCTCTGTGACCCTTCAAGTTGAAATCAATCCACTAGAGAGTAAAGTTAGAGTATACAAATAACAAAAGACCCTCTAAGTCGAGTTTACCTCATGTACTTAAGCCCTCTAAGTTCCTACTATCAACAGACTTCTCGAATTCTTATCTTTAACGTTTCAGATCTCGTAATTCAGCCTGATTGCATCCACCACTAAATGACTCCTTCCGGTGCTTCCCAATAGCACCAAAATCTCACTTAATACTTAGAAAGGGTGTAGTAAGTTTTTGGGCTAACAACCTCTCAAGGATTTAGAGATGGAGAGATAGGAGTTGAGGAAAATCACAAGGAAATGTGTAGATGATTGTAGGTATAACAATCTCTAACTCTCAAGTGTATTTGTTAGGATTTTCTCTTTGAAAAGCACTATCTATAATTCGTTGGTAATGAGGGTATTTATAGTGTGGGTAAATAATTTGGTAAAACAATTTTACTTTTTGTCAAACAGAATGTTTCACGAGATTGCTCTTCTCGCGAAACACTTGCAAATTTGACAGCCTAACGTGACTCTTTAGCTTCTAGTTATATGCTTCACATGTGGCCTTTTTGCGGGTTGCTTAATTCTCACGACCTACTCGGAAGTTAGTCACGAACTGCACTGATTCATCTTTTGAAGCTTGATTCTTCACCGATCTCTCACTCATCCCTTACAAATAAACCCACATACATACAGGGAAAATGATTGAAGAAATTACAATCAAATTTGGCACGTAATTAAAGCCAACACAAGCTAGATGGAAATCACAACTTTACAACTATGTTCATATACACCTGTGACATGGTTTTTCTCCTCTTTAAGTGACTGACTTTGCCATTGGAAGCCCTTTGGCTGGCACTGCCCCAATGTCCTAATCCTTTTCTCCTTTTTTCTTCCTTTGTAGGTCAGCTCACAAGTCGTTGAAGGTCCACCAACTTGGACGAGGGATCAACTGAGATTTCTAGTTTCATCACCAACTGTTCCAAAATGACTAAATTTGAGACTTAAGCCTAAGTTGTCTTCACTATATTTGATTCAAAGTAAACTAAATTGGTTCAAAGTAAATTATTCCTAAATTAGTTAGGTTGAAATGACTTGATTAGAAATAAACCTAGGTGAACTCAATTGGAGTGAAGTGCATCTTCTCAAAGTCAACTAGATTGAAGTAAATCAGCTCGAAGTAAATCATGATCACAGTAAGAACAGCAAATTAAAGTCTTAAGTCCTTATTCTAACTCCAAATTGATTCAAAGTAAGCAAAAATCCTGACCAAACACAAAGAAACACTTAATAATGCTTCAAACTTAACCAATACTTGGTCAAATAAGATTGTAACTACAATGGAAGTGACTCACAATCTTTTGCAAATTTCTAAGAACTACCAAGTATCCTAAGAAAATGAGTACAAATTATCTCAGAATTGTTGTTTGATGTTATTCACAATCTTCAACGATTATGCCTAATTCCTCTTTCCACATGTTGATTCCTGGTTGATTTCCACTACCATATGTCCCATGCCTATGGGGCTTGGTAATCTCTTGTAACTGCCTAGAGGTAATTGTTCCCATATGGCTTGTGATTATTCGATACATTTCTTAATTTCTGAATGTTTTTGTAACCACTTGAGATAACCACCTATAACTCCGTGGCACTGACTTTGTCTTTAAAATACAATAATTTATTAAATAATGCACTTAAATACTTTAATGAAAACCTCAAGTTTTTATTGGGTATGAGAAAATAACCTTAACCTGATGACTCAATCAAATCCAAGTTGATCGCCATTCATGGCAATTGGCAAACCATATGGTCAAGCTGTCGTTTTTTTATCCATCGATGACGAGTTTTGTTCTTCAACACTTGATATGATTAGGTCAAGTATGAGTTGAGTACAAACCCAACTCGATCCGACTTGTGGACAACCCTAGTTTATAACTTATATAAATAATCGTTTTGTAATATATATTTTGCCATTTGAATATGCTCTTAGTAATCTTAGATGTTGGAGCATCTAATATAGTTGATACATTCTTTGTCTAAATATTATTTATGAACGCATAATAACAAAATCTTTTACACATTTACATATAATATATGGCCAACGAAGAAAAACAGCTTAGTTGTTAATGATGATAACAAAATTGATTGGAAGGATCTAGAGTTATAAGTAATTGCATATATATATAGTAGGATTTGATATATATATATATTCCCAAGAATCTTAATTAATTCTTAATCAAACAAAACACAGAAATAATTATATTCTTAGACATCTAGATTCTCAGGAATTTGGATACTGAGCAGGTATGTAGATTATCCAAACCAAACACTACCTGAAAAAGTCCAATCTTTAAAACACACGAGAGTTTTCAGTGAAATATTAATATACGATGATTAATATTAACTAAAAATTCTCTAAATTTATGCACATTTTACCATTTTTAATGATATAAAAAATTATCCAAAACAGGAAATATGTAAAAGATAGGAATATGAACCATCCTTCTAAAAACTAGGACACTACTAATGCAAACAATGCATTTAAATACAACTCAAATACCAATAAAAAAAAATGAAAACCCACTTCCCATAAACTTATGGCCGAAATAACAATACTCTTCCCTATATAATAAAAAGAAAGAAGAATTAAAAAAAAACCGTACTCTTAAAAACTAGGACAGCACTAACTACTAAGGTTAACAATATAATCCAAATACAACTCAATACTAACAATATATACTACCCCCTCAAAAAAAAAAAAAAAAACAATATATACTAAGAAAAAAAAATACTTCTCTCTCTCTATATATATAGAGTTGGGTTTAAGTTAAACCTGGTGTAATTCTAAGCAATGTTACACTATCCAATAACTTGTTATTGAATTAATATTTTGAAAGTCCAATTGTAGAATTATATGTTCTATATATTCTTAATATGAATGCCAATTTTCAAATCAATCAGTTGTTATTTACCATTTGATCCATATACTCATATTTTATGTATTATTTTAAACTATAAAAATTTGAATTTTAATAATTGATTGATGACATGACTATTAATTTTTGATTATCTTGAAATTTTGCAAGTATGGAGAATATACAAAAATAATGTAATCTAACGGTGGATTTGTCAATATTCGCAATTAATTAAAAAATATTGAGTTGTGTAATATTGTTTAGAGTTACACCAGATATAACTTGAACCCAACCCATATATATATACTCCTAAAGTTTGAGAGTATTTGGATTTTACACCCTGAAATTTCAATTTTGAATTTTATACCCTAACATTTTAGAATTTGAATTTACCTCTAAAGTTTGGAGATGTTTGGATTTTATATCTTAAAATTCTGAAATTTCGAGGTGTAAAATTCAAACACCCCTAAACTTAAGGGAGTGAAATCCAAACACCTCAAAAAAATTTTGGAGGTAAAATCCAAATTATAAAATGTCAGGATGTAAAATCCAAACAACCCCTAACTTCAGGAAATAAAATCCAAATTTTGAAATTTCAGGATATAAAATCTAAACATCCTCAAACTTTAAGAGTGTAATTTGTAATTTATTTTTGATACAGGACTTTTGTCAGCCAACTTCTAAAATATTTTTCTCAATTTAAAAACAAAAATGCTGGGTCCTGCACATAAATTCTAGTTTAGCAAACTGATTTAAACGACCCCAATTAGGAAAAAAGGTTTGTTCTCGAAGTTTTACTGTGCAAAACTATTTGTAGAAAACAACCTCCAGCTGTTTTTTTTATCTCGCCTTTTGTTTTGAGCGTTATTTTTATAAATAAATAATCATATATAAGTTTCGAAACATTATCCAATTTTATTCACACACCTATCTCTTCTTTCTTTGACTCTCTTTCTGGCCCAACAGTCACGGTTTCTATTTTGCGTTGATTGCTGGTCAATAGTAACTTTCTGGGTTGACATTGTTATGGGTTGCGATGGATTGTTGCTTTGGTGGTAGTGGGTTTTCTTTGTCAGTTGCAGTGGATTGTTATGGGCTGTGGACTCGTGGTGGATGTTATTGGGTTTCAGAGGATTGTTGCTTGGGTAAGAGTGGGCTTTTTTTATGGGTCAATATTGGATTTTTGTGGGTCATAGTGGATGTTTTTGAGTCTAGGGTCTTGGTTACCATTGATGTGGGCATGGGTTGGAGACTGGAGATTGATGGGTTTGCTTTCTTGCTAGACAATATAAATTACATATTTCTTTATAACCTTAATATACAAATCAAATTTCATTCAAAACAAATGTTATTTATTATTTGATACATAAACTTATTTTTTATTTATAATTTTAAATTAAAAAAATTTGAAATTTAAATATTTGATTAATAACATAACATAACTAATGATTTTTGATCTTTTAGAAATTTTTGGATCATAAAATATTTAAGAAGAAAATATAATCTAATGGTCGATTTGTCAAAATTTACATTAAAAAAAAATGTAATGAGTGAGTCTATTTATAAGTTCAATCGATCTGGTGGCTTTGGGTTATGGCTAGTCCATATATGATTCTTTCGTCTTCTCCTGCGCATGTTTCTGACCTAATATATGTTCCAATACATTTTATCCCATTAATCTCCACACTTCAAAATAATAAAAGAGTTCCCTCATTTTCAATGTGGGATGACACATTTTACTAAGGGTATGTTTGGTACACTGAATGTAGATTACATTAGGAATAGTGATCTTTATTACTGGGAATAAAAGACATTGTAATGGAGTAACTATTACAATCCATAAGTTTGCTTATTACATATAGAAAGCTTGTAAAAGATGATGTATAAGAAAACTTTAGGTTATGTTTGGTAACAATTTTTGTTTTCTATTTTCAAAGACTTGTTTTTTAGAATAAAAAAAAAACAATTTTCTTGTATTTTTGAAATAAAAAACATGTTTTGTTAGTTAAAATTAAAAAAAAAAAAAAGTTTTTTGAAGAAAAAATAGAAAATACTAAAATATGTTGTTATTAGGATTTGAAATTTAATACTAACTCATTAAATGAGATAGACTCATTAAATTAAATGTATATTTTCATTAACTTTTGAAAATTAGAAACTGAAAACAGTCTTTTGCATGTTTTCAGTTTTCTTCATAAATTGAGTTTTGAGAACAGTTTTTGTTTTCTGTCTATTTTGAGTTGCTACATAAGTTTTTTAGTTTCAAAAATAGAAAATTGTTTTTGAAAACAAAAAATAAGAAAAAAAATAGTTACCAAACATACCCTTATATTTTGGAAATATATTAATTTTAAAAGCTATTATATACACTAAGGAATAGCTATTACATTCATTTTAAAGAAGAATGACTATTCTTCAATGTAAAGAATAGTTTTTTTTTTTTTTATATTAAAATTTAAAGAATAGTTATTCCAATATAATAATTAATTTATGTAATAAAGATGCAACCAGATGACCCAATTTCTATTATACATGAATAACTATTTCATTACAAGAGCTATTACAGTATATCAAACGTATCATAACTCTTTATCTTCCATATTAACTCTCTCATCTTTATATTTAAGTTGCCAATTTTATTTATTTTAATTATGAGCCCGAATTTGGTAAGGATGGGGTGTAAAACCCATATTTTATATATTTCTTTAAGAGATTACCATATCAGCTTTTTATTTAAAATTCAATATATTTTACCACACCTAATAACATTTCAATAAACTTCTAATTGGGTTGGATTTTTTGATGGGTGTTAGAATTAATTGGATGCGGTTGTGTCTATTCTTTAGCATGTGATATAATGATGTGAAATGTTGGAATTAGATGGTATAAAACTTAAGATTTACACCACATCCTTATAGAATTTAATTTCTTTAATTATTTAATATTAAAATACTACAACAGGATCCAAGATTTGATCATATCAGAATTACCTTAGCAATAGAAATTTTAAAGTAATGTGTTGCCCCACTATCTGCTAAGAAAGGGAGATTTACAAGATGAGGAAATATTATTGATAGGAGCACTTACGTTGGATGCTCTGGTAAATTAGGAACATACTTTGTTTTGACAGAGCTGGAGTGGACACAAAAGGACTAGTGAAATATATTAACAAGAGGTATTGTAGTTTTGTGGAAGGTTTAAAGTTGACACTGATGGTTGGGTAATACTAAGGGTACATTTGATATACAAGATGATAATTACATTAGCGATAGGAATATGTTTTGTCGGTAATAGAAAATGTTTTTTATTCATATATTCAGTTATAAAATTCAAACAACTCCACTTTAACTCTATTTTATTATTTTATTGAATGTGAATTTTGATAAATTTACCATTAAATTATATTTTTCTTTTTATATTTTCTACGCTTGAAAATTTATAGAAGATCAAATATCAATAACTATATCATCTATAAAATATTTAATATTCAAGTTTTTGTAGTATAAAATTATACATAAAAAATAATTTTATGGATTAAATAGTAAATAACATCTGATTGACACAATTTTTTTTTACACTTTAAGAACATAAGGAGTATGCAGTCTAATGGTAAAATTTTCAAATTATGTCATTATGTCAAGTTTTTTAGTGGGATTTATAACCATTAGCCAGCCAAACTTTGTCTCTTCTCCAAGCATTTTTTTTTTTTTTTTTTAGTATTATTTCTTATAAACATTTATCACATTGAACAGAAGCTGTGGATTTCCTTCATAGTAATTTCTTCGTTCTACATTAGGAAGGCTCGAGGAAAACAAAATGTCTATATATTTATTTGACTAGTTCTAAAACCTGATACACATGTATAAAAATAATACGAAAAGGGCAAAATCAAAGAGAAAGAAATTGATTATGATTGTTAAAGAAAACGATTACATACAGTTTAAAATGACTGTTTCTGTCTTTCACTTGATTTTTCTAAATATTGAAGCCTCAGATGCTTACACAAGGGACTTGGATTCAACAAAGCAAGAGTGCAATTGGCGTTGGAATTTATTATTATTCGGAAGGTTTAGCTGAAAGTTTTGGGTGCATACTGCATAGACTTCATTGATGAATTGGCAAGAACCAAGCTTTGGATTTTGGTTCCAGCGGAAAACCCAAATATGATATAGCATGGGACAGGACTCTTAAACTTGGGCTTAAACCAAAAAATAAATAGTTGAATAACATGAAAAATAAGGAAACCTTCCTCCTACCTCCCCACTAGTGATGATCGAGGTTGGATCAAAGGTGTCTCGATCGAACTCCGTCTTGTTTCTCCTTTTGGGTGGGAAAAACCTAAGTGGAGTGGGAGAGGGGTGGGTTAGAGGTATTATTATTTTTATATATTTCTAATGAGATGGTTTCAATAATAATGAGATAGAACAAAAGAAAAAGGTGAAGAACAATCGTAAAGTGCTAAAAAAGATACCTTGTTAGGCATGACAAAATGATCCCCACCCTATGAGTCAGTTGGGTTGGTTATAGAATATCATGGGATGGGTTGAGTATGAGATTTCTCAACTCAAGGAGGTCGGGTTTGGTCTATAAATATATAGAATCCAACCTAACTCAACCTATTTACACCCTAAGTAATGTTATATAAAAGCTATTTTAAAATTAGAGAAAATTACAATTTACTATTTTGTTGTTTGACCCTATCATGATTAGTCATAAATGTGTGTGTGTGTGTGTGTGTACATTGATAATTTGATAGTTGGGGATAGGGCTGTCCACGATTCGGGTCAGATTGGTTTTAGGTTCAAGACGCATCCGACTTAAACTGATCGGGTGTAGCCATCATCAACCCATCGTCGACCAGAAGGAGAATTGAATTGGGTCGGTTGGAGCTTCAACAGATGTCGAGCATATCGGTCGGGGTTGAGGATCTGGAAAACAACAATAATCCCACGAGAAAAGATGAAAAATGGCCAAAATCCGGTGAGAAAAAAATTGCAAAACAGCCTAAATCCAATGAGATCTCGCTAAATCTAGCGAGATCTCGGCCATTTTCGGCAAGATCTCGGCTAGATCTTCCCCAAAAAATCCCAATTTCGCCGAAAAACACAACTGGCTTGGTCGATTCGGGTTTCTTGGATTTGAGAGGAGATTCGATACCCGACTCGCCGATCTCGGTTTTTGGAGAACGAAATCCGTTGCCGACTACCGGAGCAATCGATTTGGTCGACGGTGGTAGGTGGGTCGAGTCTGATGGGTCCTTGGACAGCCCTAGTTGGGGAAGAGTGAATTTGAACCGTGGACATGTTTGTTAGAAATACCAGGAGATGTTAATTGAATTACAAGACTCTTGACACTATAGAGGTCATAAACCATATTAAAGTTTTGTAAATCATATAATGTGTAATAAAGTTGTGTTTTAGAAGCCATGTTTGTTCCAAGTGAATACCCTATGTACTTGTCATAGAATTGATTTTAATAATAGTTTTAATAAATTTTTTATTAACAATGGTAAAAATTAAATGAGTTGTATAGAATTTTATTGAACTGGGAACCATGTTTTATGTTTATCACATTATCTTAATTTAAAAAAAAAAAAATTATCTCAATTACAAAAAGAAATTAATATAATAATTTTTTTTTTCTATTTTATTCTTAATGATCAAAATAGAATTTCTCTGATTTTCTCAACGTTCTCGTTCGATATTATAACTATAGTTTTCACTTATTATATATGTATATGAGAAGGAAAAGAAAGGAATTAGATTCTCAACAAAAATTGGAGGACAATTGAAAAAACAAAAGAAGCATGGAAATAGAGTACTCTGTACTGACTTGACGGTCAAGCGAAGAAGAAGATGAGTTGCATCGCAATGTTAAAAAATTTAAGGAAAGCAACGGTGCAAGAAGCTTCTTGCAGCCTAGGAGTCTTGTCAGCTACAAGGATTGCCTCGTGGGAGACATCCCTTGATGGAACTTTTGAGAAAGCATTCAAGTTTGACAGAGCATGGGAGGAAGAATATGTGTCTGATGCTGATATGGAGCCTTTGATAGAAGGTATGGCTAAGGTAAGACTCTCCTAGGAAACTAAGTCTCGCATCAGAGCACCATGGTCCAAGGCTTTGATGGTGAAAGTGTATGGTAGGTCAGTTGGTTTTCACTATCTCATTTTCAAAATCAATGCTTTATGGAAATCGTTGGAGAAGATGGATTGTGTAAACTTAGGTAGAGGTTTTTTCTTGAGCAGATTTAGTAGTTTTAATGATTATGACAAAGTGCTCCGTGGGGGACCATGGTTCATTGAGGGGCATTTTCTTGCAATCAAACCATGGGAACCATATTTTAAAGCTTCCGAGGCCAAACTAACTTCAATTACGGTATGGGTGAGGCTTCTTGAGTTGCCAATTGAATTTTTTAATACATCCGTGCTTAAGGAGATTGGGAGTGTCATTGGGCCGGTACTTAGGATAGATTCTTACATAGCTTCTGAAACTAGAGGTGGTTATGTGAGGCTGTTTGTTCAGATAGACTTGGAGAAGCCACTCATAAATTCAATCCGGGTGGGGAGACTGGTGCAAAGAGTTTTGTACGAAGACATTTCCTCCTTATGCTTTTGCTATGGAAGAATTAGGCATAAACAGGAAAACTGTAGCTATTATGTGAAGCAGCTTGTTAAGGAGGGCGATGGACAAGTTACTCCAAAAGCTAATGAAACTAGGGAGGGGAGGCTCAATCCGATCCCAAGTATGGGCCATGGATGGTAGTTACGAGGAGAAAGAGTGCCAATAGAATTGGTAGAACTAGTGGGCCAACTAAAACCAACCAAGTAGCTCAGACAAAAATGAAGGGCAGTTCGAACATTTCCCAGACACATGCCTTAGAGACAGTAGGTGAAAATCTTGATAAGTCAAATCGCAGTGATTCAGCTGATTCAAGAACTGAAATCACATGTGTTGTAGCAGCCCAAAACCCGCAACAGATCCTCGAGATGGAGAACAAATGCGTGATGGAGGAGTGCAAAGATATTTCAAATAAGGATAGTCAGCAGGGCTCGTGGCCATGGTTTTAAAAACCAGTATGGTGAAAGAACCGAAAAATGGACTGATTATCAGTTTTTTGGTCGGAACGGGGTCA
The DNA here is from genome assembly GCF_001633185.2 of Quercus lobata. Classification (NCBI taxonomy): domain Eukaryota; kingdom Viridiplantae; phylum Streptophyta; class Magnoliopsida; order Fagales; family Fagaceae; genus Quercus; species Quercus lobata. Next base: position 2,214,864 of record NC_044914.1, read on the forward strand.
GACCGGTGGTCAAACCGGTAACGTAATAAATAATTTAATTAATAATTTTAAAATAATGAAAATTAAAAAATATATATATATTACGTTTTTTAACTAAGAATATTCAAGTTAAACATATATATAAAATTTAAAAAATAATGTGAGTTTAGTTTTTGTGTATTAAATTTAGGAAATAAAAATAACAAAATCCATAGTCCATATATAAAATTTTATAACAATGAAGAATCAAATTAGCAATGTATAATATATATTTATTATTATTATATATTTAATACTTATATATATATATATATATATACACACATACTAAGTACTGACATGACATGACCCTTTTTTTTCTTTTTAACCTTTCCCTTACCTTTATTGAGTTGCCCTGTAAAATTGCTCCTTGAATATACACACACATACATACTAAGTATTGACATGACATGACCCATTTCTTTTTAACCTTTCCCTTACCTGAGTTGTCTTGTAAAATTGCTCCTTTCAAGGACTTGTAATGTGGCTCTGGGAGTTGCGAGTCAAATAAGATACAGAAAAAAACAAAAACAATAAAAATGATTCACCTACCCCTTCTTTTCATTAATATTTCACCCACCATTCTTTCAAACTTCCATTTATCCTTTCAAACTTAGTCCTATCCGAAAGTTAAAACCATTTTTTTCTTTTGTTTTAACTTTGAAATCTCTTGCATTACACTCTCACACTCTCACTCTCTCGGTCTCAAGGTATTTTTGCTGCAAAATAAAAAATTTCAGAAAGTTGATGCTGCCAAGGTAATTCATATTTACCAAAAAAAAAAAAAAATCAAGAATCACATTTTAATCTTTAGTTCTTTACCTCTCTCTTTTCATTGAGTTTTTCTTCCTTCCCACAGTTTTGGATCATCATTCGTATGGGTTTTAGGCTGGATTTGAAGGGGAAAAAAATGCAACTTTTTGAAAAAAAATGTGCACTTTTAGTTTTCAACACAACCGGTCAATAATCGGTTCAACCATACCGGTTCCCGGTTTTAAGGTTGAACCGGCCGGTTCTCAATTTTTCCGATTTTTAATCATAATCGGACCGGATTAGTGGCCGGTTCCCGGTTGGACCGGTCGGTCCGGTTTGGTTTTTAAAACCATGCTCGTGGCAGCATTTTGAGGGAAAAGGTCAGGCTTTACTCAAAAATAAATCTAAGGGTAACAAAGGCTTGGGTATTAAGGGTACAAAAAATTTGAATAGCTCAAAAAGCCATTTATGTCTTACCTTCAATTTTGGGGACAAGGGTAGTTAGTTTGAAAATGGAGGGACTTTTGGTAGGGGTGACCTCAATGCCAAGAACGGGATGGGCCATGTGGTTCAGGAACAGAGCGATTGTGATTCCAAACAAGATAATAGCCCAGATAAGGGCGGCGCCGACAGAAACTTTGTGTTGATTCGAAGAAGAGCTGGGGTATGCTTGGAAACATTTATTTCCCATCACTCGAGCGAGCATCAGATCGGGGAAGCTTCCTTTAGACCATAATGCATGGAATCTCGCGCCCAACCCATGGTGGAAATTCTACATAGATGTGTCGGAGATATTGTTGGAAGCAGTGGAGAACTGAGCAAGCAAAGGTGGTCATTAGTCGTGCCACATTGGGACTAATCTAGGTGGGTCATACAAGAGAGGAAGCTAGTGGATTTTAGGGGGATGGCCATAGCTCACTTAGGAAACCACCCAACCTTGAAGCTGATTCAACTCATGGCTTCGGTGCAAAGGTGCAATGTACTCTGCAGAGAGAAGATTTCGGGTATTCTAAAACACATGATAATTTGGAAGCCAGAATGGGGGGCGTCCAAGGACCTATTGAGAAGGATGGGATGGAGTATGGTAGACACAGCTTCGATGAATGCTAACCCATCGGAGATAGAGGTACCTCTAGGTCAGTTTTTCAATATGAATATTCTACTCTGGAATTGTAGAGGAGCATTGAATGCTGATTTCAATGCTCAAAATTGAAAATTTTTTTTTATCAAAATAGAATTTCTCAACCTTCTCGTTTGATATTATAAGTATAGTTTTGACTTATTATATATATTTATATATATATATATATATATTTATATATATATATATTTGAGAAGGAAAAGAAAGGGATGCAACATGAGGACTTCCGAAGAGGTCACTTATTATATTAAAGATTAGAATTTTAATTCTATAAAGACTTATGTGATTCATTTGTCAATGATGGATTCTTTTGCAATATTCATTTTATATTAATCATTGCTTTCTTATTATTTAGCTTGTCACCATATCTAATTGCCATACGTTTTGCTTTTAATAATAGTTTTATTATTAACTTTTTATTAGCTACTTTTTAATACACGACTTTTCTTCAAACCAAGTAACATTTAGTTATTACTTCTCAATAAAATATTATATTATATACATATATATATATATATATATATGTATGTATGTATGTATATGTATAGAAGGAAAAAAAAGGGGTGCAACACAAGGACTTCCTAAAAGTTCACTTATTATATTAAAGATTAGAATTTTAATTCTATAAAACTTATGTAATTCATCTAGGTAATTCTATAAAGACTTAAGATTAGAATAACATTAGTAATAAGTAACAATAGAAGATAGCTTGTCATTATACGATTAAATTTAGAAAAATTCCTATTTACACTAGTAACAAAGCATTAGACAAACCTATAACTTCTGATAGAGTAATATGGATTAGCAAATATAATATCTACTAAATTTTTGCCTCCAAGGTGAACTTCCTGCCTATGAAGCCCACGGAGGATTGCATCAAGTAATTTTGAACAAAATTCTAGAAATAAGCTATTCATATCTTTGTTGACATCTGAGTGCACTGCAACCTGCAATACAAATAGAAAAGTTAGTTTATGTACATTGCAATTGCAACAAAATAGAAAAGTCAGTTTTGTTGCAATTGCAACTGCAACAAAATTATGATATGAATGTATTTCTTTTTTGGTATTGCAATACCAAAAAAGAAATACATTCATATCATACTCTATTTTTGCCACGGAAATGCTCATGCAGATTCCTCAAATACTCTGGAAGACTATTAACATTGTTCTGATATTTGTTCCTGTTATGATCATATACTTCACGTAGAGGACCAGAATTGGGAATGCGAGCACATCAATCATGTAGTCCATACGTTGAACTATGTAGATAGGTATTACAATAGAAAAAATTTCAACCTCTTGCTTTTAGATCAATGACAGCATTTAGAAATCTCTTGGGTCATCAGAACCGTAAAATATTGGATGCATAAGTTTCATATTTGAATAATCTAAAACTGCATGGTGAGTGAAAATGGTAGAAAAGAACAGCTTGAAGCTGTCTGACATGAAACCAATATAACTACCCTTGTTCCCAATATGTTTTTTGAAATAGGTCTTCACCTGCTTAGCCACCATGTACCTTATGTTGGATATATTTAAACAAATTACTTTTGTGATTAAGAAAATAGTAACAACATATATATCTAATTATAAGCAATAATACAAAAAAGATGTGATAGGCAAAAACAATAAATAGATATTGTATATATAAGAAGAAATCTGCAAAGAACTAGTTTCCCCCACAAGTTCTATAGTAATCAAAGAACTTAATAACAATATAAAATATAATATAACCATGGCCAAAGCCAAAAACTCATTTGTTCCCTCATCAAAAAAGAACTCATCTGTTCCTCATAATCAACATGTAATAACAATTATAATATACAATAATCAAAAGACAAATTGCTTGTATATCTATAACAACTAGAACAAATAAATAGTTTTTAAAGTTTCTAATGGTTACTAACCAAGGAAATCTCTGCACCAAAGTAGATTATCGTTGCAAGCACCAGCGATTAATTTAAATGATTTAAAACACTTAGCAAAAACTTTTTCAATCATCACAAAAATAAAAAATGAAAACAACAAAATCAGCTTTAAGATTGTTAGATATATTTCAAAAATTTAAGCAAATAGTAACAACATACTTATCTAATTAAAAGCAATAACACATCGCCTAGTTTGCTTGGTGTGCATGAGTATATCAATAGCTCCGCGACTCTAACTACTGCTAGCAATTTTGGAGTTGGTGTGTTGTTGTATGTTTGTCTGTTATAAGAAAAAAAAAAAAAACTTGTGTGACGGCTTTGTCCAACATCACTTAGTTTGCTTGGTGTGCGTGAGTATATCAACAGCTCTGCGACTCTAACTGCCGCTAGTAGTTTTGGAGTTAGTGTGTTTTAGTATGTTTGTGTGTTCAAAAAAAAAAAAAAAAAAAAAAAAACCTGTGTGTGGGCTTTGCCCCACATCACCTAGTTTGCTTGGTGTAAATGAGTATATCAATAGCTCCACGACTCTAACTACCGCTAGCAGTTTTGGAGTTGGTGTGTTGTTGTATGTTTATGTGTTATAAAAAAAAACCCGTATGTGAGCTTTGTCTCACATCGCATAGTTTGCTTGGTGTGCATGAGTATATCAACAACTCCGCGACTCTAACTGCTGCTAGTAGTTTTGGAGTTGGCGTGTTGTTGTATGTTTGTGTGTTATAAAAAAAAAAACCTGTGTGTGGGCTTTGTCCAACATCGTCTAGTTTGCTGGGTTTGTGTGAGTATATCAATAGCTCTGCGACTCTAACTGCCATTAGCAGTTTTGGAGTTGGTATGTTGTTGTATGTTCGTGTGGAATCAAAAAACTCATGAAATAATACCTCATATGCAACAGATCTGTCTTCTTGCCATGAAGAAATTCACGGCGAGTCACGTTCTCAACAGGATCGAACGGATGCTTCACCCTAAGATCGAGGAAAAAGCGCAACTTCCTAAGGAGGTGGCCGGAGAATTTCTTTTTCTTGTGGTATGCTATCACCAGCTCAGCAATGGTTTTGAATAAAATTCTGCCATGTTTGCCAAACCCAAGTAGCTTCGGTGGCCGGGATTTTGAGAATTTCCATAGCTTCATATTCATATTTACAACTTCTTTAAGAAATTCTTTAAATGTCCAAAAGAAAAAAGGAAAAAAAAAATCTTTTTTTGTTGTTGTTGTTGTAGCTGGAGATTGGAGATAGCAATTTCTCGTTACTGAAGCATTTAAGCAAATAGAGTTAAAGACATGTAATAAGATGTTATACTTCAGTAAATTGAATCGAAGATATGTAATGAGGTGTACAGTATAACAACAAGTATGTAATGTAATGAGGTGTCCATTTGCAAATATATGAAACTAACCCAACCCATACAGCTCCGCAACTCTAACCGCCGCTAGCAGTTTTGGAGTTGGCGTGTTGTTGTATGTTTGTGTGTTATTAAAAAAGAAAGAAAGAAGAAGCAATAACACAAAAAAATGTGAAAGGCAAATAGACACTGTATATATAATAAGAAATCTGCAAAATAATTAAAAACTCACGGAATGATACCTCATATGTAACAGATCTGTCTTCTTGCCACGAAGAAATTCATGGCGAGTCACGTTCTCAATAGGATCGAACGGATGCTTCACCCTGAGATTGGGGAAAAAGCGCAACGTCCTGAGGAGGTGGCTGGAAAATTTACGTTTCTTGTGGTATGCTATCACCAGTTTAGCAATGGTTTTGAATAAAATTCTGCCATGTTTACCAAACCCAAGCAGCTTCGGTGGTTGGGATTTTGAGAACTTCCATTGCTTCATATTCAAATTTACAACTTCCTTAAACAATTCTTTAAATGTCCGAAAGAAAAAAGGAGAAAAAAAAAACATTTTTTGTTGTTGTTGTTGCTAGAGAGTGGAGACAGCAATTTGTTGTTACTGAAGCATTTAAGCAAATAGAGTTAAAGATATGTAATAAGGTGTTATACTTCAGTAAATTGAATTGAAGATATGTAATGAGGTGTACAGTATAACAGCAAGTATGTAACGAGGTGTACAATATAACAACAAATATGTAATGAGATGTCCATTTGCAAATATATGAAACTTACCCAACCCATATAGCTCTGCGACTCTAACTGCAGCTAGCAGTTTTGGAGTTGGCGTGTTGTTGTATGCTTGTGTGTTATATATATAAAAAAAAAAGAAGCAATAACACAAAAATGATGTGATAGGCAAATAGATACTGTATATATATAAAAAGAAATTTGCAAAATAATTAAAAAGTCATGGAATGATGCCTCATATGTAACAGATCTGTCTTCTTGCCATGAAGAAATTCATGGTGAGTCACGTTCTCAACAGGATCGAACGGATGCTTTACCCCGAGATCGGGGAAAAAGCGCAACTTCCAGAGGAGGTGGCCGGAGAATTTCCTTTTCTTGTGGTACGCTATCACCAGCTCAGCAATGGTTTTGACTAAAGGTCTGTCATGTTTGCCAAACCCAAGCAACTTTGGTGGTTGAGATTTTATGAACTTCCATAGCTTCATATTCATATTTATAACTTCTTTAAGAAATTCTTTAAATGTCAGAAAGAAAAAAGAATAATTTTTTTTTTTTTTTTTTGGTTGCTAGAGAGTGGAGACAACAATTTGTTGTTACTGAAGCATTTAAGCAAATAGAGTTAAAGATATTTAATAAAGTGTTACACTTCAGTAAATAGAATTGAAGATATCTAATGAGGCGTACAGTATAGCAAAAGGTATGTAATGAGGTGTACAGTATAACAACAAATATGTAATGCGGTGTCCATTTGCAAATATATGAAACTTACCCAACCTATATAGCTCCGCGACTCTAACTGCCGCTAGCAGTTTTGGAGTTGGCATGTTGTTGTATGTTTGTGTGTTATAAAAAAAAAACCCGTGTGTGGGCTTTGTCCCACATTGCCTAGTTTGCTTGGTGTGCGTGAGTATATCAACGGCTCCGCAACTCTAACTGCCGCTAGCAGTTTTGGAGTTGGCATGCTGTTGTATGTTTGTGTGTTCTAAAAAAAAACCTGTGTCTGGGCTTTGTCCAACATCGCCTAGTTTGCTGGGTTTGCATGAGTATATCAACAACTCTATGACTCTAATTGCCACTAGCAGTTTTGGAGTTGGTGCGTTGTTGTATATTTGTGTGTTATAAAAAAAAATCCATGTGTGGGCTTTGTCCCACATCGCCTGGTTTGCTTGGTGTGCATAAGTATGTCAACAGCTCCGCGACTCTAACTGCTGCTAGCAGTTTTGGAGTTGGTGTGTTGTTGTATGTTTGTGTGTTATCAAAAAAAAAAAAAAAAAACCTATGTGTGGGCTTCGTTCCACATCACCTAGTCTGCTTGGTTTGCGTGAGTATGTCAACAACTTCACGACTCTAACTGCCAGTAGCAGTTTTGGAGTTGGTGTGTTGTTGTATGTTTGTGTGTTATAAAAAAAAAACAATAACACAAAAAAGATGTGATAGGCAAATAGATACAATATATATATATAAAAAGAAATCTGCAAATTAATTAAAAACTCACGAAATGATACCTAATATGTAACAGATTTTTCTTCTTGCCATGAAGAAATTCACGGTGAGCCACGTTCTCAACAGGATCGAACAGATGCATCACCTTGAGATCGAGGAAAATGCGCAACTTCCTGAGGAGGTGGCCGGAGAATTTCCTTTTCTTATGGTACGCTATCACTAGCTAAGCAATGGTTTTGAATAAAGTTCTACCATGTTTGTCAAAACCAAGTAGCTTCGGTGGCTGGGATTTTGAGAACTTCCATAGCTTCATTTTAATATTTACAACTTCTTTTAGAAATTCTGAAAATGTCCTAAAGAAAAAAGGAGAAAAAAAATCTTATTATTTGTTGTTGCTGGAGATTGGAGACAGCAATTTGTTTTTATTGAAGCATTTAAGCAAATAGAGATAAAGACATGTAATAAGATGTTATACTTCAGTAAACTGAATCGAAGATATGTAATGAGGTGTAAAGTATAACAATAAGTATGTAATGTAATGAGGTGTCCATTTGCAAATATATGAAACTTACCCAACCCATATAGCTTCGCGACTCTAATTGTTGCTAGCAGTTTTAGAGTTGGTGTGTTGTTGTATGTTTTTATGTTACAAAAAAAGAAGAAGCAATAACACAAAAAATGTGATTGGCAAATAGATATTGTATATATAAAAAGAAATCTGCAAAATAGTTAAAAACTCACAAAATGATATCTCATATGTAACAGATCTATGTTATTGCCATGAAGAAATTCACGGCGAGTCACGTTCTCAATAGGATCGAATGGATGCTTCACCCTGAGTTCGGGGAAAAAGCGCAATGTCCTGAGGAAGTGGTTGGAAAATTTTCGTTTCTTGTGGTACGCTATCACCAGTTTAGCAATGGTTTTGAATAAAGTTCTGCCATATTTGACAAACCCAAGCTACTTTGGTGGCTGAGATTTTAAGAACTTCCATAGCTTCATACTCATAGTTACAACTTCTTTAAGAAATTCTTTAAATGTCAGAAAGAAAAAGGAGAAAAAAAATCTTTTTTGTTGTTGTTGTTGTTGTTGTTGCTGGAGAGTGGAGACAACAATTTGTTGTTACTGAATCATTTTAGCAAATGGAGTTAAAGATATGTAATGAGGTGTACAGTACAACAACAAGTATGTAATGAGGTGTACAGTATAACAACAAATATGTAATGAGGTTTCCATTTGCAAATATATGAAACTTACCCAACCTATATAGTTCCGCGACTCTAACTGCCCCTAGCAATTTTAGAGTTGGCGTGTTGTTGTATGTTTGTGTGTTATAAAAAAAAAAAAAAAAAGCAATAACACAAAAAAGATGTGATAGGCAAATAGATACTGTAAATATATAAAGGAATCTAAAAAATAATTAAAAATGGAATGATACCTCATTTGTAACAGATCTGTCTTCTTGCCACGAAGAAATTCACGGCGAGTCACGTTCTCAACAGGATCGAACGAATGCTTCACCCTGAGATCGGGCAAAAAGTGTAACTTCCAGAGGAGGTGGACGGAGAATTTCCTTTTCTTGTGGTACGCTATCACTAGCTTAGTAATGGTTTTGAATAAAGTTCTGCCATGTTTGCCAAACCCAAGCAGCTTCAGTGGCTGGGATTTTGAGAACTTCCATAGCTTCATATTTATATTTACAACTTCTTTAAGAAATTCTTTAAATGTCAGAAAGAAAAAAGGAGAAAAAAATCTTTTGTTGTTGTTGTTGTTGGAGAGTGGAGACAACAATTTGTTGTTATTGAACCATTTTAGCAAATAGAGTTAATGATATGTAATAAGGTGCTATACTTTAGTAAATAGAATTGAAGATATGTAATGAGGTGTACAGTATAGCAACAAGTATGTAATGAGGTGTACAGTATGTAATGGCTGGGATTTTGAGAACTTCCATAGCTTCATATTTATATTTACAACTTCTTTAAGAAATTCTTTAAATGTCAGAAAGAAAAGAGGTGAAAAAAAATCTTTTGTTGTTGTTGTTGTTGGAGAGTGGAGACAACAATTTGTTGTTATTGAACCATTTTAGCAAATAGAGTTAAAGATATGTAATAAGGTGCTATACTTTAGTAAATAGAATTGAAGATATATAATGAGGTGTACAGTATAGCAACAAGTATGTAATGAGGTGTCCATTTGCAAATATATGAAACTTACCTAACCTATACAGCTCCGCGACTCTAACTGCCGCTAGCAATTTTGGAGTTGGCGTGTTGTTGTATGTTTGTTTGTTATCAAAAAAAAAAAAAAAAAAAAAAAAAAACACGAAAAAGATGTGATAGGCAAATAGATACTGTATATAAAAAAAGGAATCTGAAAAATAATTAAACACTCATGGAATGATACCTCATTTGTAACAGATTTGTCTTCTTGCCACGAAGAAATTCACGGCGAGTCACATTCTCAACAGGATCGAATGGATGCTTCACCGTGAGATCGGGGAAAAAGTAACTTCCTGAGGAGGTGGCCGGAGCATTACCTTTTCTTGTGGTACGCTATCTCCAGCTCGACATTGGTTTTGAATAAAGTTCTACCATGTTTGCCAAACCCAAGCAGCTTCTGTGGCTGGGATTTTCAGAACTTCCATAATTTCATATTCATATTTACAACTTCTTTCATAAATTCTTTAAATGTACAAAATAAAAAAAGAGGAAATTTTTTTTTGGTTGCTGGAGAATGGGATAGGCAAATAGATATTGTATACATAAATAGAAAACTGCAAAATAATTAAAAACTCACGGAATGATACCTCATATGTAACAGACCTGTCTTCTTGCCACGAAGAAATTCACAGCGAGTCACGTTCTCAACAGGATCGAACGAATGCTTCACCCCGGGATCAGGGAAAAAGAGCAACTTCCTGAGGAGGTGGCCGGAGAATTTCCTTTTCTAGTGGTACTCTATCACCAGCTCAGCAATGGTTTTGAATAACGTTCTGCCATGTTTTCCAAACCCAAGCAGCTTCAGTGGCTAGGATTTTAAGAACTTCCATAGCTTCGTATTCATATTTAGAACTTCTTTCAGAAATTCTTTAAATGTCAGAAAGAAAAAAGGAGAAAAAAATCTTTTTTTTTTTGGGTTGCTGGAGAGTGGAGATAGCAATTTGTTGTTATTGAAGCATTTATGAAAATAGAGTTAAAGATACGTAATAAGTGTTATACTTCAGTAAATAGAATTGAAGATATGTAATGAGGTGTACATTATAATAGCAAGTATGTAATGAGGTGTACAGTATAACAACAAATATGTAATGAGGTGTCCATTTGCTAATATATGAAACTTACCCAACCTGTACAGCTCCGCGACTCTAACTGCCTCTAGCAGTTTTGGAGCTGGCGTGTTGTTGTATGTTTGTGTGTTATAAAAAAAAAAAAAAAGTAATAACACAAAAAAGATGTGATAGGCAAATAGATACTGTACATATAAAAAGAAATCTGCAAAATAACTAAAAACCTATGGAATGATATATCATATGTAACAGATCTGTCTTCTTGCCACGAAAAAATTCACAGCGAGTCATGTTCTCAATAGGATCGAACGGATGCTTTGGCCTAAGATCGGTGAAAAAACGCAACTTCTTGAGGAGGTGGCCGGAGAATTTCTTTTTCTTGTGGTATGCTATCACCTGCTCAGCAATGATTTTTAATAAAGTTCTGCCAGGTTTGCCAAACCCAAGTAGCTTCGATGGCTAGGATTTTGAGAACTTCCATTGCTTCATATTCATATTTACAATTTATTTCTAAAATTCTTTAAATGTCAGAAAGAAAAAAGGAGAAAAAATCTTTTTTATTTTTTGTTGGTGGAGAGTGGAGATAGCAATTTGTTGTTACAGAAGTATTTAAGCAAATTGTGTGTAAAGATATGTAATAAGGTGTTATACTTCAGAAAATAGAATTGACGATATGTAATGAGGTGTACAGTATAACAGCAAGTATGTAATGAGGTGTATAGTATAACAACAAATATGTAATGAGGTGTTCATTTGCAAATATATGAAACTTACCCAACCCATACTGCTCCGCGACTTTAACTGCCACTAGCGGTTTTGGTGTTGGCGTGTTGTTGTATGTTTGTGTGTTATCAAGAAAAAAAAAAAGCAATAACACAAAAAAGATGTGATAGGCAAATAGATACTGTATATACAAAAAGAAATCAGCAAAATAATTAAAAACTCAATGAATGATACCTCATATGTAATAGATCTGTGTTCTTGCCATGAAGAAATTCACGGCGAGTCATGTTCTCAACCAAATCGAACAGATGCTTCACCCTGAGATTGGGGAAAAAGCGCAACTTCCTAAGGAGGTGGTTGAAGAATTTCATTTTCTTGTGGTACGTTATCACCAGCTCAACAATGGTTTTGAATAAAGATCTACCATGTTTGTCAAACCCAAGCAGCTTCGGTGGCTGGGATTTTGAGAACTTCCATAGCTTTATATTCATAGTTACAACTTCTGTCAGAAATTCTTTAACTGTACAATAGAAAAAAAGAGGAATTTTTTTTCTTTTTTGGTTGCTGGAGAGTGGAGAGAGCAATTTGTTATTACTTAAGCATTTAAGCAAATAGAGTTAAAGATATGTAATAAGGTGTTATACTTCAATAAATAGAATTGTAGATATGTAATGAGGTGTATAGTATGACAACAAGTATGTAATGAGGTGTCCATTTGCAAATATATGAAACTTACCCAACCCATACAGCTCCACGACTCTAACTGCCGCTAGCAGTTTTGGAGTTGGCGTGTTGTAGTGTGTTTATGTGTTCTCAAAAAAAAAAAAAAAAAAAGCAATAACACAAAAAAGATATGATAGACAAATAGATATTGTATATATAAAAAGGAATTTGCAAAATAATTAAAAACTCACAGAATGATACTTCATATATAACAGATCTATCTTTTTGCCATGAAGAAATTCATGGCGAGTCATATTCTCAACATGATCGAACGGATGCTTCACCTTGAGATCGGGGAAAAAGCGCAACTTCTTTAGGTTGTGGTCAGAGAATTTCCTTTTCTTATGGTACACTATCACCAGCTCAACAATGGTTTTGAATAAAGTTCTGCCATGTTTGTCAAACCCATGCAGCTTTGGTGGCTAGGATTTTGAGAACTTCCATAGCTTCATATTCATATTTACAACTTCTTTAAGAAATTCTTTAAATGTACGAAAGAAAAAAAGAGGAATTTTTTTTTTTTTGGTTGCTGGAGAGTTGAGACAGCAATTTGTTGTTACTGAAGCATTTAAGCAAATAGAGTTAAAGATATGTAATAAGGTGTTATACTTCAGTAGATAGAATTGAAGATATGTAATGAGGTGTACATTATAATAGCAAGTATGTAATGAGGTGTACAGTATAACAGCAAATATGTAATGAGGTGTCCATTTACTAATATATGAAACTTACCCAACCCATACAGCTCTGCAACTCTAACTGCCTCTAGCCGTTTTGGAGTTGGCGTGTTGTTGTATGTTTGTGTCTTATCAAAAAAAAAAAAAAAAGAAGCAATAACACAAAAAAGATGTGATAGGCAAATAGATACTGTATATATAAAAAGAAATCTGCAAAATAATTAAAAACTCATGGAAGGATACCTCATATGTTACGGATCTATCTTCTTGCCACGAAGAAATTCATGGCGAGTCATGTTCTCAACTGGATCGAATGGATGCTTCACCTTAAGATCGGGGAAAAAGTGCAACTTCTTAAGGAGGTGGCCAGAGAATTTCCTTTTGTTGTGGTATGCTATCACCAGCTCAGCAATGGTTTTGAATAAAGTTCTGCCATGTTTGCAAAACCCAAGTAGCTTCGGTGGCTGGGATTTTGAGAACTTCCATAGCTTCATATTCATATTTACAACTTCTTTCAGAAGTTCTTTAAATGTCCGAAAGAAAAAAAGAGAAAAAAATCTTTTTTTTTTTTTTTTTGTTTTTTGTTTTGTTGCTGGAGAGTGGAGACAGCAATTTGTTGTTACTGAAACTTTTAAGCAAATAGAGTTAAAGATATGTAATAAGGTGTTATACTTTAGTAAATATAATTGAAGGTATGTAATGAGGTGTAGAGTATAACAGTAAGTATGTAATGTGGTGTATAGTATAACAACAAATATGTAATGAGGTGTCCATTTTCTAATATATGAAACTTACCCAACCCATACTGCTCCGCGACTCTAACTGCTGCTAGCAGTTTTGGAGTTGATGTGTTTTTATATGTTTGTGTGTTATAAAAAAATAATAAAAGAAAAGCAATAGCACAAAAAAGATATGATAGGCAAATAGATACTGTATATATAAAAAGAAATCTACAAAATAATTAAAAACTCATGGAATGATACCTCATTTGTAACCAATCTATGTTCTTGCCACGAAGAAATTCGCAGCGAGTCATGTTCTTAATAGGATTGAACGGATGCTTCACCTTGAGATCGGGAAAAAAGTGCAACTTCCCGAGGAGGTGGTTGGAGAATTTCCTCTTCTTATGGTACGCTATCACCAGCTCAACAATGGTTTTGAATAACGTTTTGCCTTGTTTGCCAAACCCAAGCAGCTTTGGTGGCTAGGATTTTGAGAACTTCCATAGCTTCTTATTCTTATTTACAACTTCTTTAAGAAATTCTTTAAATGTCTAAAAGAGAAAAAGAGAAAAAAAAATCTTTTTGTTGTTGTTGCTGGAGAGTGGAGACAGCAATTTGTTGTTACTGAAGCATTTAAGCAAATAGGGTTAAAGATATATAATAAGGTGTTATACTTCGGTAAATAGAATTGAAGATATGTAATGAGTTGTACAATATAACAAGTATGTAATGAGGTGTATAGTATAACTGTTAGTATGTAATGAGGTGTCCATTTGCTAATATAAGAAACTTACCCAACCCATATGCTATATCTTACACATCGGAGGCAAGGAACGGTAACGATGGAGCTTTTTCGAAAATTCTGGAATTTCAACATCAGTTTATGGATAAATTGGTACCAATGGAAAGATATTGACATTGGTAAAAGTTAGACCTTGCCGACGGTGACTGTGCTGAAGCTGATGGACCTGAACCTGACCTCCCAGACCTTGACTGCCTTGGCTCGGACCGCCTTGGCCTTGACCTCCCTAACTTGCACCGCCCTGGCCCCGACCTCCCTGACCTTGACCTCCTTGACCCCGATCGCCCTGACCCTGGCCCACCAGACCTCGACCGCCCTGACCCCGACCTACCAGACCCTGACTTGTTAGACCTCGATCTCCTTGACCCCGACCGCCTTGAAATAGACCGCCATGACCTTGACTGCCCTGACCCTGACCACCCTGACGCTTCCTCTTTACCATAATGAGGAATGCTTGTTTAGTAGAGAGAAAGAGGTAAGTGATGATAACACAAGCTTTTCCAATGATGGAAAACGAGAGAGGGTGTTGAGAGATTAAAACAAAATGAGGTTGAATTGAAGCACTAAAAAGAAATTGCACTAGTGTTTGGTAATCTAAAAAGAAATTGCACCGACTTAGTCATTTGCTTTATACATGAAAAGTATAAAAGATATTTGGGTTTGAAATGTGGAGATTTAGTTAGTTTTAAATTGAAAAATGAAATAAGAGGGAAATCTATAATAGGAATTTTTTAAAACATTTATAATCAGAAATAAAAAATTTCAAAAGATGATTTTTTGTTTTTGTTTTTTTGTTTTGGTTTGATGATACTATATATTAGGGAATATAATATCAAACTCACCATAAGTGTCAAAAATCAAGAGAGGATTTAAAAAAAAAAAAAAAAAATTCAGGATCAAGCGAGTCGAGTCAAATTCGATTCCAACCCAAAACTCAAAACAATCCAAAGAGCAAGACCTGAACCCCGACCCACCCAAAGCTATTTGGTTTGGGTCGGGAGGGTTGGTCTGGCCGGATGGGTGTATGCTCACCCCCTCTAGACATAGAGTGCACAAGACCTTGAATCCAAATACATTACCTTAAAAAAAGGATATTAATAATAAATAGGTGAAAATCACATTTTCGTCCCTACATTTACACTCAATTCCCACTTTGGTCCTCATCTTTTATTTTCACCACTTTTACTCCCTATCTTGAAAAATCTGTCTCGTTTTTGTCCTTGCCGTTATATTAGAGACGGAAAATGCACACGTGGCAAACGAAGTGCATTGTTGGCACACTAAAAGCTAACATGGCCATTAAAATAATAATAATAAAATGTTATTTGACATTAAAAAATGCCACATTAGCGTCTAAATTAAAAAAAAAAAGACTAATTTATCAATTTTATCTAAATAAAAAAAAAACTAAAAACATAATTTAAAATGAAAAACCACATGAATTAAGATTTAAGTGTATCTAGAACAAGAACAACAAAAATATTAACCCAGATGTTTCTCAAAAGAAAAGAAAAGAAAAGAAAAGAAAAAAAAAACCAAACCAAATTTAAATACAAGAACAACATTTTCCTTTTCAGTCTTTCATCCTCTCATTTTTATTAAAACCCACACAATCCCATCCTTTTTGTCTCTCTATTCCTCTCTCCCTTGTCCTCTCAAATCCACACCCCAGGCAAACATGAGAAAGAAGAAAGCAGCGAATTTGAGGTTGATTCCGTTTTGGCTGGTCTGAGGTTGATTTTGTTTGGATTTGATAGCTTTAAATTTGAGGTTGCAAGTGGTTTGGTTTTGGCTTTAAGGTTTGGATTTGAGATTTCTGTTTGGTTCCTCTGAAAATAAGAAAATTTGGGTTTTGAGTTTTGTGTTTGGGGGCCGAAAATATGGGTTTGGATTTAGTATTTGGGGGTCGGAAATATGGGTTTGATTTTTGTGTTTGATGCTTCGGTGGTATGGGGGTTTGAAATATGGTTTTGAGTTTTGTGTTTCGGCCAATCTGGGTTTGAATTCAAATTTTTCGGGTTTTAAATTTTATATTCATCTTCTCTAAATCCATGGCTGAAGACCCATGCCTAAAATCGCATGGTTGAAGATCCATGGCCGAAACCCACCTTGACCGAGATTTGATCTTCTCTCTCTCTAAACCCAGATGGTCACCGTGGTTTGATGGTCACCGTGGTTTGATCTGACTAGCTCATGATTGTGTTTTGGTGTATTTTATTGATGAGGATTGGCTTTGAGTTTTGGTATTTTTGGTATTTTGTTTTTGATTTGATCGTGTTTTGGGTTTTGTTTGTTTTATTATTATTATTATTATTATTTTTTTTTGTTTATGTGTTTTGGGTTTTGTTAGTTGATTGTGTTAGAGTATCTAAGTTTGATCATGGTTTTGTATATGTTTTTGCTTGTTTGGATGCTAAGAAAATGCAAGAAAAGAGAAGAAAATCTTGAATTTCTTATTTTCTGGGCATCCATGTTCTTAGGGGAAGAACATGAAGAACAATTATTATTTAAATAATTAAATGATAACTAAAATTTTATTTTATTTTAAAATAAAATAAAATATTTTAAATATATTTTTAATTCTGCCCTTTGCCATGTGTGTATTTTCCATCTCTGATGTAGCAGCAGGGACAAAAACGAGATGCGTTTTTCAGGATAGGGAGTAAAAGCGGTGAAAATAAAAGATAGAGACCAAAGTGGGAATCGCATGAAAATGTGGTTTTCGCCTATATATATATATATATTCCCAAGAATCTTAATTAATTCTTAATCGAACAAAACACAGGAATAATTATATTCTTAAACATCTAGATTTCTAGGAATTTGGATACTGGACAAGTATGTAGATTATCCAAACCAAACACTACTTGAAAAAATCCAATTTTTAAAACGCACAAGAGTTTTCAGTGAAATATTAATATATGATAATAATTATTAACTGAAAATTCTCTAAATTTATACTCATTTTACAATTTTAATGATATAAAAAATTATCCAAAACAAGAAATATGTAAAAGATAGGAATATGAACCATACTTCAAAAAACAAGGACACTACTAACGCAAACAATGCATTTAAATACAACTCAAATACCAATAATAAAAATGTAAACCCACTTCCCATAAACTTATGGCCGAGATAACAATACTCTTATAGCTTGTTTGGATAGAGAGGGAGTAGAGGGGAGTAGAGTAGAGAAAAGAAGAGTAAGTTAAATTACATTTTTTGGATTTTTTTTAAGGGAGGAGGGGGAGCGATTTGGAGGGATTCTAATTATTTCTAACCCTTCATTTTTAATTCCCCCAAATTGGAGAGATTTGGAGGGAGAGTAGAGTATAAAAATACTTGACCAAATGAATTACCAAATTTACCATTACCATATTAACAAAATTACAAATTATGAAAAGGCTTATTATTCCCCTCTCCCTTACTTAATTTAAAAAAAAAATCCAAACAAGGTGGAAGATAACCATTCCCCTCTACTCCCTTATGCTTTCCTCTCTCTCCAAACTTCCAAACATAGCATTACTCTTTCCTATATAATAAAAAGAAAGAAGAATAAAAAAACCGTACTCTTAAAAACTAGGACAACACTAACTACTAATGTTAACAATATAATCCAAATACAACTCAATCTAACTACTATCTAAGTGCCTTTACCTCTAACCCATAATATTCGTAAGAAAGTATTTTTGTGGCTTATTGGACTTATACCCTGAAATTTCAAATTTGAATTTTACTCCCTGAAGTTTGGAGTGATTGAATTTTACGCTTTAACATTTCAGAATTTGAATTTTACCCCATAAAATTTGGAGGTGTTTGGATTTTACACTTTAAAATTCTAAAATTTAGAAGTGTAAAATCCAAAGATCCTCAAACTTTAGAGAGTGAAATCCAAACACCCCTAAAAAATTTTGGAGGTAAAATCCAAATCATGAAATTTCGCGGTATAAAATTCAAACACCCCCAAACTTTAGAAAATAAAATCTAAATTCTGAAATTTCAGGGTGTAAGATCCAAATACTCCCTAACTTTAGGAGTGTAATTTGCAATTTATTTTTCATATGAGACTTTTGTCAGCCAACTTTTAAAATATTTTTCTCAATTTAAAAATGAAAATGGTGGGTCCTACACATAAATTCTTGTTTAGCAAACTGATTTAAACAAACCCAATTTAGAAAAAAGTTTGTTCTCAAAGTTTTACTGTGCAAAACTATTTGTAGAAAACAACCTCCAGGTGTTTTTTTGCTCTGCCTTTTGTTTTGAGCGGTATTTTTTTATTATAAATAATCATATGTAAGTTTCGAAACATTATCCAATTTTATTCACATATTATCTCTTCTTTCTTTGACTCTCTTTCTGGCTCAACAATCACGGTTTCTATTTTGGGTTGATTGATGATCAATGGTGACTTTCTTGGTTGACATTGTTAAGGGTTGCGATGGATTGTTGCTTTGGCGGTAGTGGGTTTTCTTTGTCAGTTGCTGTGGATTGTTATGGGCTGTGGATGTTGTTGAGTTGCGGAGGATTGTTGCTTGGCTAAGAGTGGGCTTTCTTTATGGGTCAATGGTGGATTTTTGTGGGTCATAGTGGATGTTGTTGAGTCTTGGGTCTTGGTTGCCGTTGTCGTGGGCATGGGTTGGAGACTTGGAGGTTGTTGGGTTTGCTTTTGCACTAGTTTTGATGCTTTAATGGAAAATTTAACAGTCAGATTTTATTTATTTATTTATTTTTTATATTTTCTGAATATTCAAATCAAATTTCATTCAAATCAAATGTTATTTATCATTTGATATATAAACTTATTTTTTTATGTATAATTTAAAATTACAAAAACTTGAAATTTAAATATTTAATTGATAACATAATTAATGAATTTTGATTTTCTAGAAAATTTTGAAACAGGAAGGATTTAAGAAGAAAACGTAATCCAATTTTAGATTTGTCAAAATTTACATTTTTTTTTTTAAAAGTATTGAGTGAGTCTACTTATAAGTTCAATCGGTCTGGTGGCCTTGGGTTATGGCTAGTCCATATTTGATTCCTTTGTCTTCTCTTGCACATGTATTTGACCCAATATTTGCTTCAACACATATTATCTCATTAATCTCCACACTTAAAAATAATAAGAGTTACCTCATTTTCAATGTGGAATTATACATTTTACCAACAATTTATCTTCTATATTAACTCCCTCATTTTTATATTATGTTGCCAATTTTATTAATTTTTATTATGAGTTTAAATTTGGTAAGAATGAGGTGTAAAATTCATGTTTTACAACATCACATAAGAGATTACCACATCTACTTTTTACTTAAAACTCAATACATCTTACTACATCTAATAACACTTCAATAATTTCCAATTGGGCTGGAATTTTTTATGGGTATTAAAATTGATTGGATGTAGTTGTGTTTATTCTTTATTGTGTGATATAATGATGTGACATGTTGGAATTGGATGGTATAAAATTTAGATTTTACACGACATCCTTATAGAATTTAATTTCTTTAATTTCTTTAATATTAAAATGCTATAACAGGATCCAAGATTTGATCATATCAGAATTACCTTGGCAATAGAACTTTTAAAGTAATGTGTTGTCCCAATCTGCTAAAAAAGGGAGTTTTACATGATGAGAAAATATTATTGATAGGAGCACTTACGTTGGATGCTCTATGGTAAATTAGGAACAGACTTTGTTTTGACAGAGCTGGAGTGGACACGCAAGGACTAGTGAATTATATTAACAAAAGGTATTGTAGTTTTGTGGAAGGTTTAAAGTTGACACTGATGGTTGGGTAATACTATGGCCTATGGGTACATTTGGTATTCTAGATGATAATTACATTAGCAATAGGAATATGTGTTGTCGGTAATTAATAGAAGATGTATTTTATTCAGATGTTCGGTTATAAAATTCAAACAACTCCACTTTATCATTGGCTACAACTCTACTCTATTATTTTATTAGATGTGAATTTTGACAATTTACTATTAAATTATATATTTTTTCTCATATTTTCTATGTTTGAAATTTATAGAAAATCAAACATTAATAACTATATCATCTATAAAATATTTAATATTCAAATTTTTGTAATATAAAATTATACATAAAAAATAATTTTATGAATTAAATAGTAAATAACATCTGATTGACACTATTTTTTTATAAGCTTTAAGAACATAAAGAGTATGCAGTCTAATGGTTAGATTTTTAAATTATTTAATTATGTTAAGTTTTTTAGTTGGACTTATAACCATTTGCTACAACCAAGGTTATAGCTAGCCAAACTTTGTCCCTTCTCCAGGCAATTTTTTTTTTTTTCCCCTTCAATTTTAGTATTATTTCTCATAAACATTTATCACATTGAACAGAAGCTATGGATTTCCTTCATAGTAATTTCTTCGTTCTACATTAGGAAGCACGAGGAAAACAAAATGTCTTTATATTTATTTGACTAGTTCTAAAACCTGATACACATGTATAAAAATAATACGAAAAGGGTAAAATCAAAGAGAAGAAATTGATTATGGTAAAACAATTGTTAAAGAAAACGATTACATACAGTTTGAAATGACTGTTTCTGTCTTTCACTTGATTTTTCTAAATATTGAAGCCTCAGATGCTTACACAAGGGACTTGGATTCAACAAAGCAAAAGTGCAAAAGGCGTTGGAATTTATTATTATTCAGAAGGTTTAGCTGAAAGTTTTGGGTGCATACTGCATAGACTTCATGGATAAATTGGCAAGAACCAAGCTTTGGATTTTGGTTCCAGCGGAAAACCCAAATATGATAGCATGGCCTGTGAATCTGTAAGGACTATAGCGGAACACTGATTATTAAATTGGACTTTCAAACTTGGGCTTAAACCAAAAAATAAATAGTTGAATAACATGAAAGGGACAAAACTTAGATACAATACCTTAGGTGCAGTTTCTTAGATTCATCTCTTAATATTCTGACATGTGCATACTTAACTAAAAAATAAAGTTTCATCCCGGCCATGAAAAAAAATTCACATGGCAGAATTTTAAGAGGAGAATCTAATGAACAGTACCTAAGTACTGTATCTAAGTTTTGCTCACATGAAAAATAAGGAAACCTCCCTCCGGCCTCCCCTCTAGTGATGATTGAGGTTGGATCAAAGGTGTCTCGATTGAACTCGGTCTTGTTTCTCCTTTTGGGTGGGAAAAACTTGAGGGGAGTGAGAAAGGGGCGGGTTGGATGTATTATTATTTTTATTTATTTCTAATGAGATGGTTTCAATAATAATGAGATAGAATGAAAGAAAAATGTGAAGAACAATCGTAAAGTGCTAAAAAAGATACCTTGTTAGGCATGACAAAATGATCCCCACCCTATGAGTCAGTTGGGTTGGTTATAGAGTATCATGGGTTGGGTTGAGTATGAGATTTCTCAAACCAAGGAGGCTGGGTTTGGTTTATAAATATACAGAATCCAACTTAACTCAACCTAGTTACACCCCAAGTAATGTTATATAAAAACTTTTTTAAAATTAGAGAAAATTACAATTTACTATTTTGTTTTTTGACCCTATCATGATTTATCATAAATGTGTGTATATGTGTGTGTGTACATTGATAATTTGATAGTTGGGGAAGAGTGAATTTGAACTGTGGACATCTTTGTTAGAAATATTAGGAGATTTTAATTGAATTACAAGACTTTTGACACTATATAGGTCATAAACCATATCAAAGTTTTGTAAATCATATAATGTGTAATAAAGTTGTGTTTTAGAAGCCGTGTTTGTTTAAAGTGAATACCCTATGTACCTGTCATAGAATTGATTTTAATAATAGTGTTAATAAATTTTTTTATTAACAATGGTAAAATTTTTGTATAGAATGTTATTGAACTGGGAACCATGTTTTATGTATATCACGTTATCTTAATTTTAAAAAAAAAAATATTATCTCAATTACAAAAAGAAATTAATATAATAATTTTATTTTCTATTTTATTCTTAATGATCAAAATAGAATTTCTCAATGTTCTCGTTCGATATTATAAGTATAGTTTTCACTTTTATATATATATATATATATTTGAGAAGGAAAAGAAAGAGATGCAACATGAGGACTTCCGAGAAGGTCACTTATTATATTGAAGATTAGAAGAATGTTAATTCTATAAAGACTTATGTGATTCATTTGTCAATGATGGATTCTTCTGCAATATTCATTTTATATTAATCATTGCTTTCTTATTATTTAGCTTGTCACCACATCTAATTGCCATACGTTTTGCTTTTAATAATAGTTTTATTATTAACTTTTTATTAGCTACTTTTTAATACACGACTTTTCTTCAATCCAGGTAACATTTAGTTATTATTTCTCAATAAAATTATATATATATATATATTAAAGATTAGAATTTTAATTCTATAAAAACTTATGTAATTCATCTAGGTAATTCTATAAAGACTTAAGATTAGAATTTTTAATACACGACTTTTCTTCAATCTAGGTAACATTTACTTATTATTTCTCAATAAAATTATATATTTTATAAATTAATGACTAAAACCATGCATTGCAGATCTTTCTTTCAAAGCTTACTCTAAAAAACTTATAAAGTTATGTTCAACTAACACAATACTCACATTTATTATGGAAACATTTCTTTGTTTGAATAGGACCGAATTTAAATTGATTCGGGCATTTCAACGCAACGCACACCAAAAATAAGCTGTTCAAACTTTAAACAACATTACAGGTATAGATCTATAAATAAATCGGAAAATTCAAAACCGTAGTAAAAGATTTTTGCTTGATTGTTCCATGGTCAGAGTTATGAATTCATGACTTTTTTAGGGATTGAATCGAACGAGCAAAAGGCAAAGACTTCTCAGGGCATTAATGGCACCGTAATTAATGGGTACAGTGTGGCAGTGGCATGAACCTCGTCAATGTACATATCTATTCAAATTCCAGAGTGACATGGGATGAATATGTAAATAAAAATATGTAAATATGTAAATAAAAATCTATAACTGGGTACCGTTATATAAACAATAGTTTTCAGTGTTTAAATATTACAATATGTATTTTTATAACATTTTTTAATCCACATGTATTTTTACAATACTTAAGTAACGTTATTAGAAATCTCTTATCAAACGGATCCACACTTTCCAAAACTCTATTTTTTTCACCAATCATATATATATATATATATATAATATTAAAAAATACACAGAATTTTAATTTATGGTATCTACTCATAATAATAAAAAAGTATAGGACATCAATTGGTGCTTATTATTAGCAAGATTTAATTCGAATCTCTTAACCATTCATTTTGTGAAAGTTTAATTTTTATAGGATTTTGAAAAAACTGGCAAAATAATTAATCACTTTTTCATTTTTATATAAAAAGTTTTATAAAATGGTTTACTAATGTATATTTAAGGACACACGTTAATAAAATCCTTTGATATATTATCAATGAAGCATAACATATTTTTATGTGGATGGGAGGTGTATGTAACTGGGTACAGTTAATTTATCTTTCATTTTTGGTTTCTCAAAAAAAAAAAAAAAATTATCTTTCATTTTTGGTGGGTCAAAATCGGAATAAAGGAAAAGAATTGAAGACCAATCAAGTTTGAGATGGGGACTTGAAGTCAGAATAGAGAATACGGTTCAAAGTTCTGTACCCATTCCTTTCATGAATCTCAAGCACAAATAATTTCAAAGGTGGCCAATTACATCATGTGCTTGTCTTGTGCCTATGAATTTCGATACCAAAAGTCTTTGTCTGCTTTGATGCATCATTGAGAGAGACAGAACAGCATGATCCAGACAAATTAGGGGTGTGCTAGCTAGCTCTACCTATTATGCATAGAACTGACTCCGTTTTTGTTTAAGCCACCATATCACCTAATTGTGAAAGAAAAAAAAAAAAATCAAAAGTCGAATTTGATGTTTTGAAAAGTCATTGAATAATTTAAAACTTGGGGTCCTCGATCTGGACTTTCCATTATAAAGGTATCTTTCTTTCTCTTTTCCCCCCATGAATGATCAGGAAGGTACCTAGTGTGGAAGCCATCACTCTGGCATGTACACTTGCCCTAGACCAATATTAGACTTGCTCCAATTATATTATTTGATAATTTTTCTCGTGCTATTTATATTAATTTTTGTTCATGAACAAGATGATTTTTTTTTTTTTTTCTCTAAACTAATTTGAAGAAATCTCTTTGAACCTTCTACACTATAATTATATGACTTTCAACATTTGTAGGTCAAAAGAACTTAAAACTTTTTTTTTTCTTGCGTTCGACGTAACGGTGTAACAGCATTTTGGTTTCTTTCACTCTTTGATCTCTTTGATCATTTTCATAACGTTGGCAAAGTTTTAGATATACCTTTTTAATTATTTGGAGGTGATTAGTTTTAGGTCTTGCCAAATCTGATTGTCTCTATATTAGCGTCCGTAAAAATTGTACTCCATTTTATAACAGTAGTTTTTGAAATTGTATGATACTGATATGCCACTTTATAAAAGCAGTTTTATAGGCTGCCCGATCGTGGTTTATTTTTTTTTTTTTAGGCCCAACAGGTTACAAATATATAAAAGCAAAAGTCAAATTCTCGATCAACATAACACACACCAAAGGAAGATAATATGTGTACCATTTTATGTTACTTAAAAAAAAAAGTGTGCCATTATAAGAGGTTTATCTAATTATAAAGAGAATGAGTTTGATACCACAAACAATATTTTACATTAAATAATTGTAATATGTATTAATTGGTTGTCTTGTGGTGAACCACATTAGGTACATAGACATGCTTGTTCATCAAAATAATGCTATAAAATAGCACTACGATACTTTTCTGATAAGGAGATAACAAAAAAAGACAAAAGGAAAATTCCAACGTCATGGTGTGCTGCCCTGACATAATCATATAGTTAGGTGAGATATCAAGTCATATTTATGTTGAATCCATGTATAAAATGGACCATCACCAAAGATTTAATAAATAAGAGGTTATGTTCAGCAAAAAAAAAAAAAAAGAGGTTATGAAGAAAATTATGTAGTCATAGACTTTATGACTTATGAGGGATTGAAGGTATTATTGTAGAGAGTGGCAGTAGGTTGAAATGCAAACTGTGGTTTGGTACAGAATGGGCAACAGTTTTAAGTCCATTTGTTTATGAGATGCATAGTGATCGACTAATCGTATTGGATTGGTTTGGTACAAACTACAAAGTAGGAAAAAAATTTGTTAAGTTTCTAGATGGTACAACTATTGGTGGACCCTGAAGCGGAATTTTTTTTTTTTATATATTTTAATTATGAATATTTTCTGACCAATTTGTCTTATTTTACTATGATTATTGATGTCTTATGGTGGTTGTGAAATTTGATAGTGTTTGTTAACGGAGTTGGTTCAATTGATAAGGTTTGAATATTTCGTTTAACAAGGCTTAGGTTTGTGTTCCGCTGTTAACAATTCTCCTTGGTGAGCGATTTATAAATCTAATTTAAATTTTGTCTGAAACCTGCAGATTGTCCTAACCTTAGTATAAGGTAGCCTCCACTCACCGAAACTTTTCATTTAGTAAAAAAAGAAAAAAGAAAAAGAAAAGGAAATTCCATAGTGTTTGGAACGGAAAAAAGTTAATCCAAGCGTGCTGCACTAGCAAGAGTACTTTAGACTTTAGAGAACATCATGCAGAAAGTGGGATGTGGTGTTCAAAGTGGGAAAGTTCTCCTGTTCATTGGATTAAATTTAACGTGGATGCTACACGGGACAAAGAAAAAGAGCATTAACATCCTTTTGTACCAAAAAAAAGAAGAAGCTATTTTAGTACATTAAAAAATCTATTTTTACTAGTTTAATGTACTATTTAACAATATACTTTATATCACATTTTCTATGTTGGTATAAAATATATCAAAATAATCTAAAATAAAGGAATAAAATGAAGTATTGATGATTGTTTTCATGACAAATTTTTTACAAGCTTGATCTAGCCAAGCTCGACTTCCTTATAATTTCAATTCATGTATTATAATATATTTGAAATAAAGAAAATTTGAAAGAGTCTTGTTTGGAGAGTATGAATTGACTTTTTTTGAACCTTTTGCATAAACCCTAGCTATGCATGCTACTGAGTGGGTTAAAGACACTTACAACACTTAAAAACTCATGTAAATGGTTAGGTACCCAAAATTTTCACCCAAATAAAGACTTGTAGTACCTGCCATGTGTGACTAAAGTTTCACATACTCCTTTTTTAGGCCCCTGAAATTAAGCTGACTCCTTGGCCAACTATTGATGTGTTCAGCCACAAAGCAGCTTTCTTGGGAGCAAAATCAGCTAGGAGTGTGCACCCAATGGCATTTGGTCAAGCATTTCCTTAGTTGTGATTAAAAAAAACAGTCCATGCCTTTACCTAAATAAAGGCAATATGAAACTTTTCACTGGTTTGACAACATAGAGCCAATAACTTCACTCCTTATACTGAGACTAGTTCCTAAGGAATATCCAACACAACCAATTAATGTTTTACCCTAAAAGCTAAAATTTTAGAACAAAAGCTCATACAGCCATGAAAGAGCAACACTATTCTGAGGCCTAAAGGTAAAAATAGTGGTACTAATGGGTCTTCTCTCTCTCTCCCCCCACTTTTCTCAAATTCCTCTTCCTGCTGTATGTACAAAAAAATTCTAGATTTAATGAATTATGTATATTTTCCATCTCTTTGTTATTTTGCCTTTTGATTTCTTTCTTGTGATATACCACTAAAATCTATTCATTGAATATTGGAAATTTAAGCTTGAATCTCTCCATTTAATCACACTTTAAAGAACCCAAGGGGAGTTTTGAACTTGTTTTAGCTTTTTCGGCCCTTGTTGCAAAAAGTAAGAGAAGAAATAAATAAATAAAAATAAGAAATAGAAGAAATGAATTAAAAAAAAAAAAACATTACTACAAAAAAAATTGACAAACAGCACAATGGTGGTGAATATTTGTTAATACTTGGAGTTAAGATTATACGGGTCTATTTAGATACCACTTATTTTGCTAAAACTAAAAATTTATTGTTGAAAGTACTATAAATAAATGTAAAAATTAGTTGAAATAGTACAATGGGGTCATAAATAACACTAAAAAATATAGTGGAGCTCATAAATAGTAGCAAAAATAAGCTGAATAGTGAAATAATTTATAATTTTCGTTACTTCCCAAGTGCACACTGCCTATATGGAAATGCGCAATTGATATGGTGATTGGCCAGGGGTTCAAGCCGGCCATTTGGGGTGATGCGAAGGTAGTCATTGATGTGAATCAGCTTAGCTCGGATTTGCTACAATTGGTGGTTGATATTATTATAAACTTAAAGCATTCTACCCATCATAGAAAGAAAGTTGCCCATTTTTTTAGTTAAATGTGTATTTAACTGTAAATTTTCTATTGTAGTTAGACTCAAATCCTCTCAAAGAGGGTTGTTGATGCCTTGGTCTATCATGGACCGATTGGGTGAGTAATTTATCTTTGTTTGGCTGGAAAGATATTGTCTTTATCCAAAAGAAAAAAAAAAGTCACTAGGATTGAAACTAACTTTTACTAGAATATATTTTAAGATATCATTTATAAAGATAATATTATATGCACATATACATATACACACACGTAGAACATATTTTCCTAGGATACCATGGGTTATTGTAGTATTGTAAAATCAGGGTTATCATGATTTTAGGATTACTATACTAAATATAGTGTATTTCTAAACGAGCCATTTGTATTCTTTTTTCTCTCCTTCACCATCATTTTTGATGTTCCTTGTAATTAGAATTGCCTCCCTCCTATGAAGTTTATACAGTTGTCCAAGCATTGTTCTCTTGGATCTTTGCATTTGAGCATCTTTTCAATTTCTGAATACGTCACTCAAAAGATTTAAAGTCGATCTACAAAACGATGCAAAAAATTAGTCGAATTAGAGGATGTCACACGCACCCTCACGTAATACGTGTCGCCCAAAGTTTCTGTATGTCATATCAATGTGTCTGAAGTGTTGCTAGAAGAAGCTTCTATATGCATCAGTCATGCCTAATGCTATCATATGCCAATGTCTTCTAGTAAAATATTTGGCTCTCTTGTCGTCACTACTGGTGTCGGCATTCTCTGGCCACCGTTTGCTACCCATATTACTACTATCGCTGACTTCTGTCTCGCGTATCCTTGAGCCAATCATTCATCTACTAATGTTCCTTAGGCCACCAATGCAGTCATCCTCTTACCATAGTAGCCACTCTTTGGCCATTGATGCAATTGTTCTCCTGTTCTAGTAGCTCCCTTTGAACCTTCATCCATTAAGCCAACGGTTGTTTTTCACTACCAGAACCAGAATTTTCAAATGTTTCAATCCATTCTACGTACGATTTGATCATTCCTGCTCATGGCTTTCTTCCTGAGTTTATGTTACTAATTCAAGGCGTTTCCAAGCTTATACTCTGACTTTGAGGGGGGTATGTTAGAATATATTAGGATATGAGCAAAGATATGTAGACTATAATTTTGTAGAAAACCATTGGTTACTTTGGTTTAATATGTAATACCACGGGCTATATAGCTATCATACTAAGACTAATATGTTCTTTTATATATCCTAAAAGAATAGTGGCAAAACAGGCGGGTCGGATCGGGTTCGTGTTGAGTCAATAAGGTTTGGGTTGAAAACGGGTTTGGTTAATCGGTTTGTAGGTCGGGTCGGGTCGTGTTGGGTTGAGCCAACCAGTATTTTTCACATGATTTAAATAAAAAACATGCATTTGCCACTTGGTAAGTTATGTAGCAAATTACTTAGTGTGAAATACATTACTTTGAATTCACCACCTATATCAAGAAAGAGTTTAGCTTAACAAGTCATAAAATTATACAAATCTTAACATTGCTAACCAAAATAAATAGCACAAATACAAAAGAGTTTAATCTACCATTTGAAAATCTAATTAAAATAAACACACAAATTTCATTTCTACACAATATCAACATCCCAAAGCATAAAAGAAAATTACAAATGCCCTATTGGATAGCTAATGTAATAAAGACTAAAAATATATATAAGATATTTACAATCTTGAAAACTAATTTCAGAATCTAATATCTCGAAAATAATCTAATAGTTGTATTTAATTTTAGATGCACCCTGGTTGACACTCTATTTCAATTTGAGAATATACAACGAAGTTTATTATTTACTTACTTATACATAATATTTTTATGAATATATCATTGCTAAGTAATACACTCCCAATAAATCATATTTTATTTTGAAAAGCCGTTTATTTTGGCTATGATTTGTTAAAAAATAGGCCCACAAACATCCATAATTTATGCTAATTTCATTAATATACTTCGACTTCACTATTTTTATATTTATGAATACTTCTTATTGATGTTTATAATTTCAAATATATGTTTTTAACTCTACTGCAACAAAAATTTATCTTGGCATGTATTTTGTCATTTGATATCTAAAAATATTTTCTTCTTGGGTTATTTAAGCAATAAGAAAGCCTCAATTGTTTATCTTTCAATTCGTTTGCATGTAACTAAATAAAGGCCTCAATTGTTTTCTTAAGGCCATTGTATTTGAATGACGTTATATGTTACACCACCTAATAACTTGTTATTGAATTTATATTTTAAAAATTCAACCGTTGAATCACATGTTTTATATGCTCTTAACATGCATGCCAATTTTTATGTCGTTATATATATATATATATATATATATATATAGACACACACACACACTAAATAAAGGTCTTAATTGTTTTCTTAAGGCCATTGTATTTGAATGGTGTTATATGTTAGACCATTCAATAACTTGTTATTGAATTTATATTTTGAAAATTCAACCATTGAATCATATGTTTTATATGCTTTTAACACGCACGCCAATTGGATGTAATTTATCATTTGATCCATATATATATATATATATATAAATTGAGTTTGAATTATACATTGTAAAGCTTACAAAAAAATAAAGTAAATCAACCATGTCTTAATTTAACTTAATTTTTTTCTTAAAAAAAGTTTTTAAAAAAAGGGTCAAGTTACAAGTTAGTTGGGTTGGGTCAGCTAGTCAGGTCATAGGTCAACTTGTTTTTTATTCGAGTCAAAAAATAAGATTCAGATCAAATATTTTCCTTTGGATTTGGGTCAGGTTGGCGAATCCCAGCTAATTTTGCCATGTCCACTTACGCGCACGGTTTCATTGTAACATACAAAAATATTTTAGAATCATAAAAATTTAGGCTTTTAGGATTTTATATATGGATAAAGTTTAGTTACAAAATTAGTTATAGTTTTATGCTACAAACTTACGTAATATCTTTTTATTAGGGGTGAATTTTGACAAATCCACCATTGGATTACATCTTCTTCTTATATCCTCCATGTTTGCAAAATTTCAAGAAAATTAAAGATCAATAGCTATGTCATCAATAAATTTTTTAAATTTCAAGTTTTTGTAATTTAAAATTATACACAAAATATAAGCTTATAGATCATTTAGTAAATAATATCCGATTGACACAAAATTTAACATGTGTATTAAGAGCGTAAAGAACAAGTAATTCAACGATTAAATTTTCAAAATATGTTGTAATGTTTATTTTATTGAGTGAGTTTGTAGTTTTAAGTTACAACTAATTTTGTAGTTAAATTTTGTCATTTATTTATTTATTTTATTTTTGGGTGTGGACATAGGACCATGAAATCGAATTATATTAAAACTATTGCTCTTGTTTTTCTCTTTTACATTATTTGACTTTCTTCATCCTATTTATTAAACATTAAAACATACACATGTATACCTTTTGATAAAAGAAACAATGCTATAAATAATATAAAAGCAAGTCGTTACCTGTCATAGAAGCTAGCTATGCAATTTTCCTTAGGTCAAATTGAGCTTTGAAATTGCAGTGGCGGTTCCGCGATTTCATTTTGGATCAAGAAATTGTCAACTTACTACTCCACGCAATGTGCCTCTAAGTTGTGAGTCTTGTGACTAATTAATAATTTGGTCATAAAAAATTTACCAATTTTAAATGTCATGGCTTCAGTTTCGTGGTCGTAGCAGTCCACGGTTTCAGATGAATCAAGAAATCGTCAACTTATAAACCATGTGAAATCGCAGCACTTCTAAGTTGTGACTAATTTGGTCGTAAATGAAAAAAAAAAAAAAAATCAAAAGCAATTTAAAAATTTTCATGTCTTCAATTTCATAGTCGCTTAACTATGCCGTGGAAAAAGGGCAGGGCCATCTCTTCTGGACCAAACAATGCAAAGCTTTAAGTTGTTAAGACTATATATTATAGGGGAGTTACTTTCATACATGTGGAAGTCTTGTGTTACTTACCAAATAAACAAAGTATGAATGAGGAAAGGTAAAACTAGTTGTTGGGTATTACTAAATTTAAAAATTGACCAATAAAAAGAGGAAAATACCCAATTAAATAAAATAAAAATGAATAAAAGCATTGAATCAACAAATCCAGACTCTGTACCAAGAACCATAGAATTTTTTTTTTTTTTTTTTGAGAGTAAGGACCATAGAACTTTGAATCAACAAAATGGTCACGAAATGCCTGTCTTAGTTATGGTAAAAGGATTTTGATTTCAAGATAAGACGTGTACTCTTCAATTTTCAAACTCTGTGTTCTCAATAAAGTTGGTTCCAATTTCCAACTATGACTGAATGCTTCATTAATTTCCTCTAAGCTTCCTATTGTATTCTTGGATGTTTCCTTTTGCCTTTTGAGTTTTTTAACAATTAAGGGTAAAGCCACTCTGGCATGAAAACGAGAAATCCATGCATGGGTTGATTTTGATTTTATTTTTAATACGAACTTCCATCTCATTCCCTATTTATACACTGAATAATGTATTATGTACAATCGTTTATATGCATGTATTTTTATGTGTTTATATACGAAGCCCATGCAAAGTATTCTTATAGAGCAAATACTATGACTTTATCAACTGTATGAAATGCTTGGTCAAACTCCAAAAGCTGCATGGGACATTCACTCGCTAGTACCTAAATGATTTCCTTTTGTATTGACTTACATATATACACATTTTATTTATATGAAAATATATACATATTCTAAGTTAGTAAACACTTGCTTGTTCTATATTTATTTTCAATTTTGTGTCTTACCTATCTCCTTTGCATCGAATGATCCTATTTTGTTCTCCCCCTCCCCCTCCCCCCACCCCCCAAAAAAAAAAAACCCTACACTTTCTAAAATAAATAAATAATAGGTTTGACTAGAATTAATACATGATGTTTAATATGTGAGCATTTTTTTGGAGAAAATATATGTGAACATTTTAACTTTTAAATGAGATAGAATTATTTTAAAAATAGGAAAAGGAAAGATAGAGTAAAGATGTAATTTATTCAAATCTTATTATGTTTATTAAAGAAGTGTTGTGGGAGCAGGGGCAGGGCTAAATTTTTTTGTTTGAGAGAGCCAAGTTGTAGCACTAATATATTTATTAAGACAACCCTCACACACGTTTTATTTGATAAGTTATATATATACACAAAAAAAGAGCTTGGTATTTTTAATCAAAATTATGTTTGATGGCGATCTTTTATAAAATAAAATTCATTTTTACCATTTTCATAGTGAAATTCTTAAAAAGTTTCATTTTCGAAACAAATTATCAGATTTTATACTAAAGAAAGTAAATTTTTTTTCAATTGAATTAATGAAATTTTCAAATACATGAATGATCCAACACTTGGAGGAATAAGTTAGGCTTCAAATATATTTGAAGCTATCTTGCTTTAACCCATTATGTGGTGACTAAAGAGACATTTCATGTATAATTTTAGTGACAATATTTTTTAATGATTCAATGACTTGTTAATCACCACATAATGGGTTGAAAAAGATATATTCAAACATATTTGATGTCAAACTTTATCAAATATTTGACAGATATAAGAGTACATTTTACAAGAAAAAATAGAATTACAAAAAATAAAGTTATGTCTCTATAACTATTAGACCAATTATATTTTTTAAAAGCATCATTAGGCTAATTCAAATACTTGGGAGGGCTAACTCTTATTTTTGTAGACTAAGTTTTGAAAACTTTAAAATAATTATATATATTTTAAAAAAATTTCAAAATTTTGGGTGGGGCCATCCTTCAATATAGCTCCGCGCAGTGTGTGGATGGGGGAGGGGGGAGGAGGGAAGATATGAATCGAATAAAGTATCAACTACATTTCATACCATCTTCCAAAAAAAAAATTATTGTTGATAAGAAAACATAGATTTAATCTCTTAAACATTATTTCAAGAGCTAATTTAAAAAGAAGAAGACATGAAACACCGATTTGGTGCGCCAAAAGTTCATGTGTGTTATATGTCAGACTGAACGAGTGAACACATTGATTGCGTGGTCCTATTTCTATGGATTACACTGTAAGTACTTTTGCATCAAATCCTTACGTTCTGACCCAATGAAAAGTCCACGGATCGATCTACCTAGAAATTGCTTACCTATTTTCCTTCTGTACCCAACAAGATCATTTATTAACGCAAACTATTCATCAAAGAAAGTTTGTTAAAAGTACATAAACCCGTTTTGTATCACGTTATTTTATGGGAGGCTCTAAGTCTAACCCCGTTTGCCCTCCAAGCTTCTAATTTGGTGCACCTGCTAAAATTTTGTATTATAGCAAGCACGTCATATTTTCGCATATGGCTATTGTCGGGGAGATAAACACCTTAGAGAGCTTCCTTGAATAATTAATATAACATATAGAGACACACTTTAACCCAAAAGGCCTAAGCCTAATGGGTATGTGCTTAATTATGTTATATTAACCACTCATTCTTTTCATCTTTATTCAATGTGGGACTTCACTCACACGTGTAACCCAACAATCTCCCCCTCACGTGTGAGTCTCTGCCTCTCTGTGGGCTTCAAGACCTCTCTATGGGCCATGAACAAGTCCTACTTACTCCCCCTTGCCTAATGGGCTTTTCACTTCATCAATGCATCATCCATGAGTCTCTCCTACGCCATCCATGGGAACCACGTGTCAACCCCGCACGCACATCCATGGGAACCCCGCACGTCCATGTCCATGGGAACCTTGCATCACACCATTATTTAGCACCATTAGCAATATTCATTTGTTGGGCTCTTTTTTTTTTTCTTCTTCTCCAGGATCTTTATGTGTGGGCTATTTAGGCTTTCTCTGTCCCCGCTGGATAGGGACCATGAACACCTCACCACCTTCGCCGCACACCACCATGGGCTCTGATACCACTTGTTGGGGAGATAAACACCTTGGGGAGTTTCCTTGAGTAATTAATATAACATATAGAGACACACTTGAACCCAAAAGGCCTAAGCCCAATGGGTATGTGCTCAATTATGTTATATTAACCACTCATTCTTCTCATCTTTATTCAATCTGGGACTTCACTCACACGTGTAACCCAACAATCTCCCCCTCACGTGTGAGTCTCTGCTTCTCTGTGGGCTTCAAGACCTCTCTATGGGTCATGAACAAGTCCTACTCACTCCCCCTTGCCTAATGGGCTTTTCACTTCATCAATGCATCATCCATGAGTCTCTCGTACGCCATCCATGGGAACCACGTGTCAACCCCGCACGCACATCCATGGGAGCCCCGCACGTTCATGTCCATGGGAACCTTGCATCACACCATTATTTAGCACCATTAGCAATATTCATTTGTTGGGCTCTTTTTTTCTTCTCCAAGATCTTTATGTGTGGGCCGTTAAGGCTTTCTCTGTCCCCGCTGGGTAGGGACCATGAACACCTCACCACCTTCGCCGCACACCACCATGGGCTCTGATACCACTTGTAGGGAATTTAACCAAAAATTTCTAACCTGTGAGAAACAAAACAAATAGAGAAAACACACGTCAAAGAAAATAATCACACGCACAAGACAATATTTACGTGGTTCGGCAATTTGCCTACGTCCACGGAGTTGCAGGGATTTCACTATTATCAGGGAAAATACAATAGTGCACAAGAACACTCTCACGAAACCCAAATCCCAATTACACCCTAGCACTCTCTCATAGAAAAAATAAGAATAGAAACTGGCTGCCTCTCTTTTCTCTATTTTCTCTCATACGGCTTGCTCACTAGGTTAATTGGAATTTTTCTATATGTGTTCTCACGGCTGCACATGGCTTCACAAAACCTAATATATATATATATATATATATATATGTCAAAGTCGGCTAAAAGGTGGGTTACTATTCCAAATAGGATTTGGTCAAAGAAGGTGGGCTTGTGGCAATTCAAGCCACACACGGGCCCTACTTCAACAAATCTCCACCTTGGCTTGAATTGATCAAGCTACACTAGCAAACTCCTCCATCAGCTCCACCTTAGCCCTTAAGGGCTCACAAGCTGCAAACATCAGCCACAATCCTCCATAACACAATCCCTCATCCCTGCAACTCATCCTCCTGTCCTCAAGCTAGAAGACCAATTGAAGCTGCGCACAGCTTCAACTTCTCAATAGTGACACCCTTAGTCAACATGTCTGCCGGGTTCTTAAATCCACAAATCTTCTCAAGCATTACCAGCTTATCTTCAACAAGGTAACGGATAAAGTGGTATTTTGTCTGTATGTGCTTCGACTTTGAATGAAAAGCCGAATTCTTGGCAAGAAAGATTGCACTCTGACTGTCACTGTGTAGAATGCCCATCTCCTGCTTCTTACCCAATTCATCTAAGAAACCATGTAGCCAAATCATCTCCTTTCCAGCTTCAGTTGCTGCAACATACTCAGCTTCTGTAGTAGACAAAGTAACAATCTTTTGTAGATTTGAAGCCCGTGATATAGCTGTACCACCCAGAGTAAAAACAAACCCAGTAGTACTCTTTCTACTATCAATATCACCAGCAAAATCAGCATCTACATAACCCTGCAGTTTCAAACTTGCACCTGTAAAGCAAAGACATGTATCTGATGAACCCTTCAGATATCTCAGAATTCACTTAACTGCCTCCCAATGCTGCTTTCCAGGCCTACTCATGAATCTGCTCACAACTCCTACTGCATGTGCAATGTCTGGCCTTGTACACACCATAGCATACATCAAGCTGCCAATAGCTGAGGCATAGGGCACCTTGCTCATGTGGTCCCTTTCTTCTTCTGTCTTCGGTGATTGTTCTTTGCTTAGTTTGAAATGACTACCCAAGGGTGTGCTCACTGGTTTTGCTTCATTCATGTTGAACCTGCTGAGAACTTTCTTCACATACTCTGACTGTGAAAGTTTCAATGTACCATTAGCCTTGTCTCTAATGATTCTCATACCAAGGATTTGCTTTGCAGCTCCCAAATCCTTCATTGCAAACTGTTTGGACAATTGCTTCTTCAGATTATTAATCTCCTCAATGCTAGACCCTGCAATAAGCATATCATCCACATACAACAGTAATATGATGTAAGAATTGTCAAAAGACTTAACATAGCAACAGTGATCAGTTTCACATCTCTTGAACTCAATTCTATGCATAAAACTGTCAAATTTCTTGTACCACTGTCTTGGAGCTTGTTTTAGGCCATACAAGCTCTTTTTCAGTTTGCATACTAAATTCTCTTGTCCTTGAGCAATGAACCCTTCCGGCTAAATCATGTAAAGATCTTCCTCCAAGTCACCATGAAGGAATGCTGTCTTCACATCTAACTGCTCAAGGTGTAAATTTTCTGCAGCCACCATTCCCAGTATTAGTCTGATTGTTGACATCTTCACAACTGGAGAAAATATCTCTGTGTAGTCAATGCCTTCCTTCTGCTGGAACCCTTTAACAACTAATCTGGTCTTGTAACGTTTGCTACCATTATACTCATTCTTTATTCTGTATACCCACTTGTTGTGCAAAGCCTTCTTTCCTACTGGCAATTCGGTCAGTTCCCATGTCTGATTCCCCAACAAGGAATCCATCTCATCCTTCATGGCTAACTCCCACTTGCTTGAATTCTCATCTTGCAAGGCTTCATTATAACACTCTGGCTCACCACCATCAGTCAACAGGAGATAATTTAAAGCGGGTGAATAACGCTGTGGAGGTCTAATGTTCCTGGAAGATCTGCGGACTTCAGCTACAGGTGTACTCAGATCTACCTGTGAATTTACATTCTCCTTATCTTCTTCACCCCTTTTCTGGACAGTACCTTCAGTCAATTCATCTAAGTTGACAAACTCAGATTTCTTTTGATCTATCCTTGTAACATCTGACACTACAGTTGACTTGTCCTTGTACATAACCTGTTCATTAAATATCACATTTCTACTTTTGATGATTTTCCTGTTTTGTTCATCCCAAAACCTATAGCCAAATTTCTCATCACCATAGCCAATGAAAAAACATATTTTAGACTTTGCATCAAGTTTACTACGAGCATCAGAATCAATATGAACATAAGAAACACAACCAAAAACTTTTAAGTGTGAAAACTTTACCTCTTTACCGCTCCAAACCTCCTCAGGAAGTCTGAACTCCATGGGAACTGAAGGTCCTCGGTTTATCAGGTAAGCTGTAGTGCTAACAGCATCAGCCCAAAAAGTTTTTGGTAGTCCAGCATGCAACCTCATACTCCTAGCACGCTCATTGAGAGTTCTGTTCATGCGCTCAGCCACACCATTCTGCTGGGGTGTCCCAAGAATGGTCTTCTCCATCCTAATTCCCTGTGCAGCACAATACTCACTGAACCCTCCATCTATGTACTCTCCTCCATTATCTGACCTCAAACATTTTACTTTTAAACCTGTTTCTGTCTCAACCATGGCCTTCCACTTCTTAAAGGTTTCAAATACATCAGATTTATTTTTCAGAAAATAAACCCATACCTTTCTGCTTGAGTCATCAATAAAAGTGATGTAGTACCTTGAACCTCCAAGGGATGCAACCGGAGAAGGCCCCCACAAATCAGTGTGTACTAACTCCAATTTTTCAGCCTTCGGTGTCCTGCCAGTTTTCAAGAAGCTCACCTTTTTCTGCTTTCCTAAGATGCAACTTTCACACATGTCAAAATCAATGGACTTCAATTCTGGTAATTTTCCTTTTGACAGCAGCATCTTCATCCCTTTCTCACTCATGTGACCAAGTCTTCGGTGCCATAGGCTTGTATCAGTACTTGCATCAGCAACTGCAATTGTGTCTCTTGGACTTGAGGTCATGTACAGAGTACCAGTTTTCTTTCCACGAGCCAATACCCTAGCTCCTTTTGTAACCTTCCAAGTACCACCAACAAATAGTATTGCATGACCTTCATCATCAAGTTGTCCAACAGAAATCAGATTCCTCCTCAGGTCAGGAATATGTCGAATCTTCTCCAGTAACCAAACAGACCCATTAGGCAACAATATTCGAACATCTCCCATGCCCACAACATCCAAGGCTGAGCCATCAGCCAAATACACCTTACCAAAATCACCTGCAACATAATTTTGTATGATTTCTCGGTGTGGAGTGGTATGAAACGAAGCTCCTGAATCCAAAACCCAATCATCAAGTGGACTGTCTACTGCAAGAAGTAATGCATCCTGTACCTCTTCTGTTACAGCATTAGCAGAATCATCTTCATTCTTCTTCTTAGGACTTTTGCATTAATTCCTAAAGTGACCTGTTTTCCCACAATTCCAGCATTGCACTTGTTGGCCTGATCTAGATTTACTTCTATTTCGATTAGAATTTTTGGATTTTGATCTGCCCCGATTTGAATTTCTGTTATTACCTCTGCCTCTTGTCTCAAGGTTTAGGGTAGAACCAGATCCAAAGGTTTAGCCTGCATCTCTTCGGCGAATCTCCTCAGCCAGAATTAAATTTCGTATATCATTGTACTTGAGCTTTTCTTTTCCTGTAGAATTGCTTACTGCCATCCTCATTGCCTCCCAACTGTTTGACAAAGAAGCCAAGACGATCAGAGCACGAATCTCATCATCAAAATCAATTTCTACAGACGACAATTGATTTGTGATAGTGTTAAATTCATTCAGATGTTGTGCTACTGATGCATTCTCTGCCATCTTCAGATTGAACAGTTTCTTCATCAAGTGCACTTTATTGTTTGTTGACGGCTTTTCATACATACCAGACAAAGCCTTCATTAGATCTGCTGTGGTCTTCTCCTTTACAACATTGTGTGCAACAGACCTAGATAGAGTTAACCTGATAACTCCCAATACCTGTCTGTCAAGAAGAGCCCATTCCTCAGCCTTCATAGCCTCAGGTTTTTCCCCTAGAAGCGGTAGATGCAACTTCCTCCCATAAAGGTAATCCTCAATTTGCATCCTCCAAAATCCAAAGTCTGTGCCATCGAACTTTTCTATTCCAGACGCCTTTCCTGCTTCCTCTGCCATTGCTCTCACTCAAACCTAACCCTAGGCTCTGATACCAGTTGTCGGGGAGATAAACACCTTAGGGAGCTTCCTTGAATAATTAATATAACATATAGAGACACACTTTAACCCAAAAGGCCTAAGCCCTATGGGTATGTGCTCAATTATGTTATATTAACCACTCATTCTTTTCATCTTTATTCAATGTGGGACTTCACTCACACGTATAACCCAACAGCTATATGGTCTCCCAATAAGGTGTAAAGAAAAACGACATAGGTAGAGCAAAGCTATCATAGACATGATGAGACGAGTCTGAATATATAGTTTAATAGTGTGAAAGAACTTAA
Source organism: Quercus lobata (assembly GCF_001633185.2). NCBI lineage: Eukaryota > Viridiplantae > Streptophyta > Magnoliopsida > Fagales > Fagaceae > Quercus > Quercus lobata. The sequence goes on from NC_044914.1 coordinate 2,254,949, forward strand.
TTACCAGTCTCGATGCGGTGTTGTTGGTATTACTTCGGTTGTCGTTTTTCTTTTTCTTTTTTGTTATTATTACTCTCTAAGCAATAAATATGAAAAGCAAATCCATCAGTCAACTGTGTTGTACAAATTAATATGCACATAACAAGCTAGAATATGAAAAAAAGGGTTTTAGTTACTTTTCCTCGTTAAGTCTTCATTCATTTTTTTTAATGAATAAGATTTCTATCATTAAATAAGGAATGTGAATGTGATCTTTACTGTTAGCATAAAATATAAATGCATTAATATACAATAAAGGATAACTGTCTATAACACGAGAAATTATAAGGTCCTTATGGTGGACAAGTAATGTGGTCTACCATTCCATTAAAAGACTTCTACTTGTTTAAAATTGTGAAGTTTTAAATAAAAACTAAATACTGACTCAACAATTTTAAATAGGTGGAAGTTTTTTACTAGAATAGTGGACAAATGACATGGTTCACCATGAGAACTGTACACACGTTATATTTAACTTCAAATTCTTTCATATTTATTATAAAAAAAAGAATTTGAGAGATGGTCTAGCAATGAGTATTAATCTAAATTTATTAGCGGTAGAAATTGAGATTGATGCTACGTACTTTTTGATTGGGTTGCTGGTTCTCATTGTAGTAATTTACAGCATACAACTTTTGTTATGAATTGCGGAAATCTCCTCAGCCAAATACTACATGTAATGATTAAGCACTGCTTCCACGAGGAAAATTAATGTACAAATGCTATGGCTAGAAAATGATCAGATCTAAGCCAGTATCAAAGGCGACTCCACGTTGAAGCCAAGGTGGTCACATGACCACTTGATCTGGACAAAAAATAATTATTATATATAAATTTTAAAAATTTATGACTTTTTTACCTTTAAAAGAAATTTATGACCATCCTAAATTTTTTTAGGTCCAACATAATTAAACTTTGGACAAAGTCTAGTAAGAAACTTATTGGCTATAGATTAAGACTACAATTTCACTTAATATTTTTTTATTGAATGTAAATTTTGACAAATCCATCATTGAATTACATTTCCTTCTTATATCCTTCATGCTTACAAAATTTCAATAAGATTAAAGATTAAAAATTATATTATCAATTAAATATTTAAATTTTGAGTTTTTATTGTCTAAAATTATACATAAAAATTAAGTTTATAGATTGAATAATAAATAACATCTGATTGGAATAAAATTTGACATGTGTTTTAAAAACATAAAGAACATGCAATTCAATAGTTAGATTTTAAAAATATATGGTCATTTTAATTTGTTTAGTGAGAGTTGTAGCCTTAGAATACAATTAAATTTGCAGTTAAACTTTGCCCTTAAACTTTGGTCTCCTTAATAATATATTAGGCCCTTACAAATAAAAAGGAAAAGTCCAAGAAATTTTTTTATTGAACTAAAATATTGAAAGATATGTAATTTGCAGCATTGATAATGATACTATCATGCAACGATTTTAAAATAAGATCGTAGAAGAAAATTGTAGGACTTTATATATTTGCATGAGTTTTTCTTGTAAAAATATGAAGTTCCCTGGAAAAAATTCCTGAAGGTCATTGACTAGGATCTTGATATTTTTCATAGTTTCCTTGCCGATTTTTTGCTTCATTGCGAGAGGTGTTGTCCTCCTAACTATGTTTTATCTGCTTAGTCTTTAAAGACATGTATTTACCAAGAAAAGAAGAAAAAGAAGTTACTGAGAAATTCCACCATATAATTACCATGTACCACCTAAGGAAAAACCAGGGAATGGACGAAATTTCCCTTTCCTCACTAATCAATTACAGCTTTAGACCAATATTATTATTTTTGGTTCGGTAATAGTCACATTTGGCCCTTCACCAACCTCCCTTTTTCATAACACGTGCTCTCAGCGTGGCCACTTATGCAAAATCCCTATAAATATCAAGCAAAACCTTCACATGATTCCATACTATCATAAACCAAACACATTTCTAGTTTCAACCCTATAGCTCTCAGCTCTCATCACATCAAAAATGGCTCCTGTTTCCTCAAAAATTGGCATAATAGGAGCTGGTGTTAGTGGCTTAGCAGCCGCTAAACAACTAGCCCACCACAACCCTTTAGTCTTTGAAGCCTCTGACTCTATTGGTGGTGTCTGGAGGCATTGTTCTTACAGTTCCACGAAGCTTCAGTCCCTTCGTTGTGATTATGAGTTTTCTGATTTCCCTTGGTCTGATAGGGATAGCACAAGTTTTCCATCTTATACTGAGATATTGGAATACTTAACATCTTATGCTAACCACTTTGATGTCCTCAAGTTTGTGAGGTTCAACTCAAAAGTGGTGGAGATTAGGTTTGTTGGTGATAGGGAAGCCACTGATCTCACTGGGAAACCTGGTGACTATCCTACTATATTGCCTGGACACCCTGTTTGGGAGGTTGCTGTGCAAACCAACCATTCAGATACCATTGAGGTCTTTATCCTTTTTTTTCTTTAACTAATAAAAAAAAATGGCTACAAGGGTTTTACTAGCTAGGGTTCCAAAGAAAAAAAGAACATGATTTTCTTATTTCTTTCTTTGTGTATTTCCTATCATTTACTCCATGTTTTCCTATCTATTTAGAACCTACCTATCTATTTAAATCCTGGCTGGCCTCCAAGAAAAAATTTGACACCTTGTAGTTTGGCCTATGTCAACCTTCAAAGTCTTATATATTTTGCGACAAGCGGGATATATAATTTGTTGACAATGAGTAAAAATCTTTTGTTTCAATATGAGCGTTCAACTTTATGTTTTAGCAATCTTTGCTTGTCAAAAATCTTTTTTTTTTTTTTTTTTTGAGTAATGAAAGTATAAAATGAAACGAAATAAATCAAACACACATGGGTAGACTATAAATATATAATTTTTGTGTGATCCTTTGTGGTCCACCGATTGTATAGTTGACAATACGAGGAATCGTATAATGAAACTTCTATGTATATTACCTAGAAATTAAGGTCCAGCGTCTATGTATATACGATCGTTAGTATTATCTTTACATCTACCTAGTATTTTGGTGACTACTGACTAGATTATATTATTATTATTATATTGACTTGTGTTAATTTATTCGATTCATTTCAGTGGTATGCGTTCGAGTTTATTGTGGTTTGCATTGGAAAATATGGAGATGTACCTAAAATCCCAGAATTTCCACGAAACAAAGGCCCTGAAATATTTCAGGGCAAGGTCTTGCATACCATTGATTACTGCAAACTTCAAAAGGAAGAGACTTCACAACTACTTAAGGGGAAGAAGGTTGCAGTCGTTGGTTTCAAGAAATCAGCTATTGATTTAGCACTCGAGTGCGCAGAGGAGAACCAAGGTATGAAGATCTCTCTCTCTCTCTCTCTCTCTCTCTCTCTCTCTCTCTCTCTATATATATATATATAAAATAAGGTTTTATACATTTTGTGGGAGGAAATTTGGACTCTAAATGTTTTAGGTACCAAAGTTTCTTTATTATTATTCTTCCTTTTTTTTTGTATGTTAATTAATATTTCATTCATTTATTTCCCTCACAAAATAATATTGTTGGATCCTTATCCTAAAGAAAGAAACAAGTTCATTGATGTGTAGTCATCATGCTCCAATTCAGATGTCATCACCTTGTTAAGTGACCTATCAAATTTTTTTTATTCTTTTTATTAGCTTAATTTTTTTTTAATAGGTAGTATAGTTTATTTTTAACAAGCAAATCAATGGGATCGTTGATAGGTTATACAGCTAATAGTGGCTAGTAATTTATGATTTTAAAACTCTATTAGTCTTTGAATCAAAATTCTCACATTTTCCGCAAGTGTGGAAGATAAAGTGAAGAGTTGAATTATTAGGGATCCATACTGCAGGAGTTGTGAATTTTTTACAGACACAAGTGTATGTGGAAGATTAAGTCAAAAGTGGAGTCAATTTTTAATAAAGTAAAAAGTAATATTCTATGTAAGCCTAGTTTCATTTAGAAACTTATAATTGAGATATGAATACACTGAATTGCACAAAAAATATATTTTTTTGCGTCAATTCAAAGCCCAGAAGAGGTTTTATAAGATTAAAAGGTCCATTCAACACTTACTGATGTATCATTTGTATATTATATCTTTTTTATATAAAGATTAAATTCTATAAGGATGTAGTGTAAAATTTAAGTTTTACACCTCAAATCCTAAATTATCATCTTATCATATTATATATTAAAAAATATACACAATCACACTTAATAAATTCTAATATTCATTTGAAAATACAACTTAATTGTGAGTTTATTGAAATATATATATATATATATATATAATTAAATAAAAAATTGAATAAAATGCTTCTAAGTGCGTCAAGTTTGTCGTTTTCCCTTTGTTTCCGTAACTTGTAATTACCCATTTTGGATGAAGTTGATTGTTTAGGGACTTTTGCTAGCCAATTGCCTTTTGTTTCAGCAAACTTTTTTCTCTTTAATTGAAACATAGAATCAATTTGGTTCTTTTCTCCCAAAAAAAAAGAAAAAAGAAAAAAAAAGAATCAATTTGGTCCAAAAGACAATAGTGAATGTAGTGCAATTTAATTAGTTCTTATTTTTCACGTTATGTAGTTGGAATTAATTTGCATGGTTTGGATTTCACACAATCAAGACGTATTTGACTTGTTGACTTTACACTTTTTTACTTTTTAGACGATTCCAAAACACATGAATCAGAATTCCGCACATCTTCTGTACATTATGAGGAAAAGAAAAAGACTAAGTTTCAACTTTCAACAACACCCACTGAAGCAACGGGTGCCATTATAATATGTCTGCTCCGTTTTGGGCCAATCTTGGAAAATTCTTGACACCGATATGTTTCCCTTTAATTGATGTCAACAATTTTTCCATGGAAAATTTTGAGATGCAATAAATGTGCAAGAAAATAACTTTTGTTCCTGTTTTACTTTCAAAATTAAAAAGTACGAAGAAAATTACTTTTATTTTTATTTTTATTTTTAATAATTCAAATGTTGGGTGGAGGATTTGAATTTCTTGACTTCTTCCACCTCATTTTGTTTTCATAAAGGTTTAGGGACACATATATTATGTCCTAATTTGATATGACTAACTACGTGTAAAAATTGAACCGGTTATTGAACCGTTTTTACACTCGGTTCTTTGTTTTTGACCAGTTTTAGGCAATTTTACTAGACCGAAATGGTACTTGATTCCTAGTTGAATTGGTTTGACTAGCTGGTCCAGTTCGGTTTTTAAATAATGACTACGAGTAATGGATGAAAAGTTATGGATCCATGTAAAAATTATTTCCTACTGCTCACAGCCACTTTAACAAATTGTGACAAATGTTGTATAAAAAAAAAATGTAAAATCAAAATGCCATATGTCATTCCTTTGTATTTGCTAAAAAGCAATGATATTAAGAGTATTATAAATTTATTATATGAAAAATGTTAACGAGTGCCCTTAGGACACTGGTTAAGAATTTAGTTGAAGAAAGTTTTGACATCACTTTTATGGGAAATGAAAAAAGCTGTTAAAATATTAATTGCTTTTTTTTTTCTTTTCCTATAAAAACTTTCTTTAACTGGATTCTTAACTAGTACCCTTAGGGCATTCGTTAGCATGACCCTTATTATATAAGTGATAAAAACTGTAAAACTTAATGGTAACTTTAGCATTTTTCTATGAAAATGATGGAAACCTCTCTACAAATTCCGAGAAAAGCTAAACCTTTGTCAATTCCCCTCTGCAATTCATATATTCTTTTTTTATTTTAAGGAAATTTGGATAGTATCTTAGTGGATTGGCTATTTAGATTGCATTATGAGATGATCAATATTTTGATGTTTTACAGGACCGGAAGGACAACCTTGCACCATGGTGGTAAGGACTTTGCACTGGACAGTTCCCCATTACTGGATTTGGGGTTTGCCATTTTACATGTTTTACTCAACAAGATCCTCTCAGTTCCTCCATGAAAAGCCCAACCAAAGCTTTCTCAGAACTCTTCTTTGCCTTCTTTTATCTCCAATGGTAATTGATCAATATTAATTTTTACTGTATGCACTTAAAAATTAACTTTTAGTCTGGTAAATGAGTAGAGTGCCAATGTTAATAAGTTGTTTTATATAATGATCTGACAGAGGCGAGGAGCTTCAAAATTTATCGAGTCCTATTTGCTGTGGAAACTTCCTCTGCAGAAGTATGGATTAAAACCAGACCACCCTTTTGAAGAAGACTATGCATCTTGTCAGATGGCTATCATGCCAGAGAATTTCTTCTCCGAGGCTGATAAGGGAAAGATTCTCTTTAAAAGAGCATCAAATTGGTGGTTCTCAAAGGAAGGAATTGAATTTGATGATAACACCAAACTGGAGGCTGATGTTGTTGTTCTTGCAACTGGTTACGATGGGAAGAAAAAGCTCAAAGCTATCTTACCAGAGCCTTTCCGTACTTTGTTAGAGTATCCTTCTGGTATCATGCCCTTGTATAGGTAATTAACAATTCTACTCTTAAAATTGTAATCATTGCTTCTAAACTGTAACATGGTCAAAATGTACTTCAATCCCCTCTTCCAAACCCCACAAAAGTAAAAGTTTTATGCACTAGATACCACCTTTTAATAATGATGCAATTCTCTTCTTTTTCTTTTTTTAATTGCAGGGGCACAATCCATCCACTAGTTCCGAACATCGCATTTGTAGGTTACCTTGAGAGTGTTACAAACCTTCATACATCGGAGCTGCGTTCCATATGGCTAGCTCGCCTCGTAGATGAGAAATTCAAGCTCCCTAGTGTTGAGAAGATGATTGAACAGACAACCAAAGAAATGGCAGTCTCCAAGAAGACAACCAGGTTCTACAAGAGGCACTGCATTTCTACCTTCAGCATTAACCACAGTGATGAAATATGTGAAGAGATGGGATGGAATTCTTGGAGGAAGAAGAATTGGATTTCAGAAGCATTTAGCCCCTATGGTAGTCAAGACTATATATGAGAGGAATAAAGGAAGCGGCGATAATATAGCAAATTATTGTCCTTCATTACTTGCTAAGAGGTTTCTCCTTTCTAGTGTAGAACAATCTATAGTTTATAACCATAAAAGGGGAAACTAATTAAACATAATATATATGCATTATCAAAAAAAAAAAAATTGTAGCATGTAAAGGAGGTTTCTATGTTTGAATAAACAATATTTCTTCGATCTACCAAAAATAAAAAATATTTCTACTTACATTGTTCAGAAAATTGGAGTATAAGAGCAATACTGAACAAGGACCTTCCAAAAGCATTTAATATCTCAATAGGGGGTACACCTCTTGGCACCAAGAATCAATCAGGTCATGTTGCCATGTGTCGTTTGACTTGCATTTTATTTATTTTGTTGCTTGAATACAGGAAATTTTTATCCATGTGTGGTTTGACTTGAATACCACCCTATGGGGCATAGCAAATATGTTTGTCCCTATGTCAAATTGAGGGGCTGACACACCAAATAACCCCCACAAAGCTTGCACGGTTGGCTACATTATTAATTGAACCCAGAATTGCCCCATGCAAATGCAAAAACAACTGAAACCTCACTAGTAAATAAGCTTCATACTTGATTTTTTTTCATTCCTCGAAAAGGTCAAAATAATTTGATGTTTTTCTAGAGCAGAAATGATGATCATCACCTCCTCTACAGGTGGAATGAAGGGTCCAAATTACCTGGCTAATATCTAAAAGAAATAACAAATTAAGCACTTTGTCTAACTCCAATATACGGTGGAGGTACAAAAATAGAAGAATAGAAGAAGTTAGAAGAGGCTTAAACTCAAAGGCTTTGAAGTAGCTTTAAAGTCTCATCAATTTGCCTTATTGGTTGGAACTGATTGTTGTAGATTTGTTGAACCACCCCATTCTTCTCAAGAACATAAGTCTGTCTTCCAGGCAGTGCTCCAAGCAGCATTCCCCAATCTTTCCTCACCCTATTCCTCTTGTCACCTAGCAGCACTCAGAACTCATGAACTTGGCTTGGATAAAACTTGTTGGACTACGAGCAAATGCCACTTTATCTTAAAACCAATTGAAGATGAGAGAGACACTCAAATTTTTAATAGCATTTGACACGCATCACGTGTGCCTATTTTTAGAATAGTTGTAGTGAGCCGAATTATGATCCTCTAACATCCTTTATAAGGAGAATCATGGTTGGAATCCCCCTCTCCCACTTATTAGAACAATTGAATTATAAAATAAAATTTTAAAAAAATCACAAAAACTCATGGGTAATTATAATAGGCAGGATGATCAGGTATCTTTTCAAAAAGATTAGCCTTGAAATTGCAAAAGCTTAATTAGGCAGTTTTATAAGTATCTATGATCTAAAAGATTACATCCATTAAAAAAAATGAACTAGCTTCTACATGATTAATAACCAAATTACATTTTGAAAAAAGAATTGATAATTTATACAATATCGCAACATAACTAGAGGTAGTTAGTGTCCATTCCGTCTATTGCTAGCTCATCCATTACATGCCTAATAAGTAAGAGGACCTTGCATAAAGCATACAAATAATTCGGGGGCAGGACAATTAAAATCAAATACAGAGCTACCATGTCACAAAATAAAAGAGTTATAATTAATTGGAGTTACTTGGGAAATGTACAACTACATTTAGGGAGCCTATACTTGGAGCTGTCCCAAACATGGTAGTAAATTGTGGTGAACACGACATTAAACATGTCTTAAAGAAGTTGTAATACAATATTCTTCGCATGTACCAAAAACTTAAAAAAAAAATCAATACGAAAATTAATATTCCTCTAGTGTTAAATATAAAGCTATCCTATATTGCAAAGTTTCTGTACTACCTTGTGACTTGTGAGATGATGGATCATTACTGCCAATCCCAACAACCTGAGCTCCTGCTTTCTCAAATTTCTCTTGGAATCCCTGAAAGCATAAACCTGTCAGAGTATGAATATATAATAGTTATCTTATCTGTTAGTGCCTGCATAACCTAAAGGCTCTCTTTAATTGGGTGACGACTATGTCTATGTGAATCTATTCGGCTATTCCCATAAAACTTTGATCATTGCGTGTAGTACTAATAACTCTAGCTAGCAAGAAATGTAAAGCTTGATGACGGGGTTTTTTGTTGAGAGTAAAGCTTGATGATTTTGTTTGGGCTTGAAAAATGGGGTTATTGAGTATGGCCAAGTGTGTGTGTATGGCCAAATTCAGAACGTTGACAAGATCGTTTATTCTTTTAAGTTATATGATGATCAAATTTTATATAAAGTTTTTCCAACTTTTGAAGTTTCAAAATATGAAATCCATCTGAACTATCGTAGGGAAGTCATGACTGATTTGAATGCCTAATGTAAGTTTGGTGCTCCTTAATTTCTTCTTTTGGTCCAGTTGGTGCTCCCAAGTTGCTTTTATCAATTTACAATAACTTTGAGGAACCTGTTGGCCAATCTGTGATTCATACTTTGTGCACATGCCTTGGCCAAACTGTTCCAAGGTTGGTTTCAAGGTAAAAATTAAAAATTGAAGAGCCAAATTGAGCAACTAGTCTTGGCATTGGAGAGTTTGATATCAGCTTATGATTTTTTTTTTCTTTCCTTAAATTCTCTGCCAAATATCACCCATTTCTTTCATTTATAACACTAAAGATGATACCTTCTTCCATTGAATTTGTTAGGGTTTAGACCCCAATTATCACCAAAATAACCAAATTTTAACTAATTAATTAATCAAAAATGATATTAATTAAAATGATTAAAACATCAAACAAGCAAAGATCACATAATCATCAAGAATGATAACCTACGAAAACTTATGAAATTGTGGTTTCATAGTAAAAAAAGCCTAGGGAGGATTTAATCTAAACAATGCTCAAAGCAACATTTTACGAATAGAATCGAAGTTTGTACAATAGACTAAACTCTAAATCTACTGCTACCTCATATAGTATTCACTAGTCATGATCACATGTAGCACCAAACCCACATACTCTTCTATTGTGAAACTATTGCACACAAACTCTCATGTTTATGACTTTGAGATCTCCATATGACTCGTCTTGTATATGAGAAATTCAAGCTCCCAAGTGTTGAGAAGATGATTGAACAGACAACCAAAGAAACGGAAGTCACCAAGAGGACAACTAGGTTCTACAAGAGGCACTGCCTTTCTACCTTCAGCATGAACCATTGCGATGAAATATGTGAAAAGATAGAATCGAATTCTTGGAGGAAGAAGAATTGGATTTCAGAAGCATTTAGCCCCTATGGTAATCAAGACCATATATGAGAAGAATAATTGAAGCCGCGACAATTAAGCACATTATTGTCCTTCATTACTTGCTGAGAGGTTTCTTCTTTCTAATGTAGTGTAATCTATATTTTATGACCAAAAAAAAAAAAAAAAAAACAGAAAGAAACTAATTAAACTCCAAAAGCTGCATGGGACATTCACTCGCTAGTACCTAAATAATTTCCTTCTGTATTGACTTACATATATACACATTTTATTTATATGAAAATATATACATATTCTAAGTTTTATTTTATTTTATTTTATTTTATTTTATTTTTGAGGGGGATACATATTCTAAGTTAGTCAACACTTTCTTGTTCTATATTTATTTTCAATTTTGTGTCTTACCTATCTCTTTTGCATCGAATGATCCTATTTTGTTCCCCCCCCCCCCCAAAAAAAAACCCCTACACTTTCTAAAATAAATAAATAATATGTTTGACTAGAATTAATAAATGATGTTCAATATGTGAGCATTTTTTTTGAGAAAAAATATGTGAACATTCTAACTTTCAAATGAGATAGAATTATTTTAAAAAGGAAAAAGAAAGATAGAGTAAAGATATAATTTATTCAAATCTTATTATGTTTATTAAAGAAGTGTTGTGGGAGTAGGGGTGTAGAGAGGGAAAATTCCCGACCTATCACAAGTTGACACGTCACATTACCAAGTCCACAAAATACAGCCAATTACAAAACACCACATATTGCTACTAGGTTTTGCTATCACTATTCAGAAGCCAACAGAAATTTGCCAAGTGTCATGCAAAAACCAATCACACATCAGCGCACGTGTAAGCGATAACACAAACAGCTTCGCACGTGTAAGCGATGACACAAACAGTTTCGCACGTGTAAGCAATGACACAAGCAACCTCGCACGTGTAAGCGATGACTTAAGCGGACCAATCAGGCTGTGACATGTGTCACCAATCAAGCTCCGCCACGTGTTGCTCACCCACCTCTAAACTCCTATAAATAGAAGCCTTCCTAAGACATTTAGGAGGACCAAGACACCAGGAAGGGGACCAAGATTCAGAGGACCAAGACACCAGGATTCAGAAGACTAGAATTGAGAAGTGAAAATGCTCTGCGAAGATCAAGCCTCAAAGCCTTCAAGAACTTCAAGAACTTCAACCCCAAAATCAGAGAACATTCGAAGCAGAATCATCCAAATCATCTGCCTAGATCCTAAAGTTTGCGGGAATCAAGCTCAAAGGTCCAAAAATATCAACAAATCATAAATCAGTGAAGCTCTACGGATTCAAGCCTCCAAAGCCCCGAAGAACTTCCACCACAAATCTTCAAATACAAAGAACATTCGAAGCAGAATCATCTAAACTATCTGCCTAGATCCCAAAGTTCACTGGAATCAAGCTCAAAAGCCTCCAAAAACCTCAAACAACCATAAATCAGTGAAACTCCATGGATTCAAGCCTCTAAAGCCCCGGAGAACTTCCACAACAAACCCTCAAATACGAAGAACGTAAAGAACAAGGGATTTCCAACAAGCTCATAGCCAGAGATTCATTGTAATTCTGTTCCAAAGATCTTCGATCCATTCTTCAGTCAAATTGAAGTACATTGGGTGTTCGAATCAAAATCACATTACTACAAATCTAATCAACAAGTCTTTTAAGGAGATCGAATTAGAAGATAACTCTTTTGTAATCACAGAGAATTGTACCACACAATCAACAATACAAATTCGCATTTGTGAAACTATTTCACTTGTTTGACTTATTTCGAACCGAGAAATTTAGTCGCTTACAAATTCTGGCACGCCCGGTGGGACATCTCTGCCTCTCATCTCATTCTCCTTCAAAGAAAGAAATCTTCACCATCTTGCTACCTACTTCAATGGCTTCTGGCAAGAACATTCAAGCTTCAACAATAGCTACTTCAACTAAAATTGGTATGGCTAACACCAACAACTGCATTGGTGCAATCAATTGTAGCCAACCTAAAGCTCATAATCAACTTCAATCTCAATCAACCAAAGAAGCCAAGGTCCAGACAATCATCTCCTTAGACCCTCTTACAAGAAACAAGGTCATCAACAAGGACATCTCCACCTTGGAACACCTCAAGTATGGGGGCAAATCCCCTTCTTCCTTCACAAGGAGTTGGTTGCACGATTTCCCTCCCATCGAAGGGAACCCAAAAGATGAGATTCCACGTGCTCACTTCAATTCACTTCCTTCTCCATTATCTTGGGAAGTTGTGTCAGTCATGATGACTAACACCTCTACCATGGAAGAAAAGATGGCTGAAATGGAACAAAGGGTTGTCCTTCTCATAAAAGCACTTGAAGATAAGGACCTCCAAATTGCAACTTTGATGAACAAACTTGAAGTACAAGATCTTGGTGAATCAAGCCATGGTCATAAATTCACATCTGCAAAGGATGACGAAGGGAGAGAAATTGAAAACACTCCCCGATGAGAACAATCTACTTTGGTTGCTTCGTTGTCAGTCCAACAATTACAAGACATGATAACAAATACCATCCGAGCACAATATGGAGGTTCTTCTACAAGTTCTCTCACATATTCAAAACCCTACACAAAGCGCATCGATAACATGAGAATGCCAAATGGGTATCAACCCCCCAAGTTCTTGTAGTTTGATGGCAAAGGAAATCTTAAGCAACACATTGCTCACTTTGTAGAAACTTGTGAGAACGCAGGGACTCAAGGAAGCCTCCTTGTAAAGCAATTTGCCCGTTCACTCAAGGGAAATGCCTTTGATTGGTATACAGACTTAGAACCTGAGTTAATTCACAATTGGGAGCAACTCGCACGGTGAGCATGATGGAGCTCACTAATACCAAGCAATGGGAAAATGAGCCAGTGGTCGATTATATCAATCGGTGGCGTTTTTTAAGTCTAGATTGCAAGGATAGACTTTCTGAAATATCTGCTGTAGAGATGTGCATTCAAGGCATGCATTGGGGACTTCTTTACATCCTCCAAGGGATAAAGCCTTGAACATTTGAGGAGTTAGCAACTCGTGCGCATGACATGGAATTGAGTATCTCTAGCCATGGATGTACAAACCCTCCCATACTTGAGGAAAGCAAAAAGGAAGTAAGGAGGAACGACAGGAATGCAAAAGTCAACCTCAAAAACCCAATGATTGTTAACACTGCCGAAGTTAAGGTTCCAAGAAGAGGAGCAAATGCAAATGAAAAACAGCTCGAAAGGTGGCAAAAGAACGAAGTTCGTCACCTGACTTTTAAGGAACGCGAGCAAAAAGTATATTCGTTCCCCGATGAAGATGTGCCAAACATCTTAGAACAACTATTGCAGTTGAAGCTGATTAAATTGCCAGAATGCAAGCGGCCAGAAGACATGGGGAAAGTTGATGACCCTAACTACTGCAAATATCATCGCATCATTGGCCACCCAATCCAAAAATGTTTCGTCTTCAAAGAACAAATCATGAAGCTTGCCAAAGAAAGCAAGATTGATCTAAACTTTGATGACACTGTTGGGTCAAACCACATGACCGTTGCTTGTGATGTACTTCTAACTCTCAAGCAAGGGGCAAACACTAACCAAGCTCACAAGTTGATCAGCAATGATGATGCAAGGATCGGCCCCATCAATGGGAAGTTCCTCAAACGCTTCTATGCTTGAAAATCAAGAATTGCTCCTTGGTAAGAGTTTAAACTGCCCATTGTAGCGCTGCAAGAGTACATGATGTATTTCCATTACCCTTGAAAGTGTACCAATAAGGAGAAATTAATCCCACTCCATGTCAAAAATTGCGAGTGTGGCGTAGCGGTTGGATGCCCGTGTCTCCCTTGAGGTCAAGGTCTCGGGTTCGATCAGTGGTGATACCCACTATTACACACTGCACCCCCCTTTTTGCAAAAAACACATAAGAAAAAAAAAACAAAAAATAATAATAATTATTATAATTAAAAAAAAATCATTTGAACTACGTAATGACTTGATCTCTCTCAAGGGTACGTAGGCAACTTAGTATCTTTTGCTAAGTTCAGTCACGCATCAAAAATTTTTCATTAAAAAAAAAATCATCAAAAAAAAAAAAAAAAGAAGAAGAAATTATCAAAGAAAAAAAAATCATCAAGAAAAAAGAAATTATAAAAAAAAATCTGTTGAACTACGTGATGACTTGATCCCTCTCCGGGGTACGTAGGCAACTTAGTACTTGTCACTAAGTTCAGTCACATGGAAAGAAGAAGGATGGCCAGTCTAACTTGAGGAGTTTTCCAACAGTCATCAATGTGCTTTTAAGGTCCCTTTGGTTGGCAAGGCATTGCCCATATTCAATGGATATTCTCCTACATTTTTGAAGTATGCTTTGCATCACTTATCTCCTGGGGGCATCTTCTTGTACCTTGCAAGTTTAAGCTACACCAATTCTCTTCTAGGTTGTGCCACTTCATAACTCTGAAATTAGAACCACATCATCTCCCTTCTGAGTGGTGTTGTTTCACATCATGTCTCTGAAATCTGGATGACGTCAATTTCTTCCGGAATGATGGTAGATTATATATCTAAAGTCGGTGTTGCATCATCTCTACTCTATGGGCATGTTCGTGCAATGTCAAAATTTTTGGTAGCATGTTTTAACATCTTCAAAGTCTTGGTAGCGTGCTCTGGCATCTTCAAAGTTTTGATAGGGATTCCATGCATTTTCAACTTCTTGTTGGCATCTCTGAAATCTTGATGTCTGGCTACAGTGCTATACGCCCTTGATGTCTGAGCGATGTTGCCTCTGAAAATTGCTTTATGACAAAGATGAACGTTAGCACAGCTTCGGTGCGAATAAAGTGTTGACATAGCTTCAATGGCAATGTGGAGTGTTGACATGGCTTCATGAATGTTGACATGACTTTTGTGCAAATGAAGTTTCGACGTGACTTCATGAATGTTGTCACGGCTTCGGCGAATGAAGTGTTGACGTAGTTTCAATGGCAAAGATGCAATGTTGGCATGGCCTCGGTATAAACGAAATGTTGACGTGGCTTCATGGCAAAGATGAATGTTGTCACGGTTTCGACATGGATGAAGTGTAGATGTGGCCTCAATGCAAATAAAATGTCGACGTTGCTTCATGACAAAGTTGAATGTTGGGACGGCTTCAATACAAGGACAGATGCTGGCATGGCTTCGTGGTAAAAACTCTTGATGCGGCTACGTTATAGAAACTCTTGAAATGACTGCGTTGAAAAGACAAGTGTTGGTGCAGCTTAATTGCCAAGGAAAGCATGCTGCATAACAAAAACAAGCAACAACAAAGAGATTATCAAAAGAAAATCTCATGGCACTTCTTAAAAAAAAAAAAAAAAAATCAAAGAGAGAGCTTCATTTCTAATATCTAGCCTGTGAAAAAAAAAAAAAAAAAATCAGTACGAATAAAGCAGGTCATAAAGGAAAAAAAAAATATATATATATATATATATATGTAAATATATAAAATAAAATTAAAAAAAAAAGAAAAAAAAAAGAAAAAAAAAGAAAAAAAAGAAAAGAAGAGGGCATAATTTCTCTACACTTAGAGTATTATGCTACCCACCAAAGATCCGCTTGTACAAGTTAGTGCATGCCTTGAGTGGCTTTATATAGGGATTCTCAGAAGCTAGCAGACAAAAGGAAAAACACATGTAAAAAGTTAAAAGTACCATATTTTCAAAGGGTGACATACCCATTTGAAAAATCAGAAATGTAAAAGCTCATAAATGTATCGTGCTGTCAGAAAGAAAAAAGTTACACTAGACCTCAGAAACAACCTATTGGCCTACAGAGAGGAAAAGCTATGGCACTAGACTGTGAATGAGGTTCTAGGCCGGCAAAGAGAAGTTTCTGGTTTTACTGTGTCACCAACCCCTTGAGAAACAGCAGAGACACTCAGTGGTTACCTTGAAGCCACTACTGCCTGGATTGTCAAATGTTGTCAGGATGACCACCGCCAAAGAAGACCAAGGTAGCAACACGTCCAACAATGGCTGCGGTCTCCCATTCCAGATTTCTACAATTTCTGACAAGATTTCACAAAAAATCAACCCACAGAAATCTTCTAAGGACTTTGATAAACAAAACCCAAGAAAATCATTCTCAAAAAGCCCGGCCAGAACACACAGTGACCGACGGAATAGTTTTTCAAAATCTGTGCAAAACCGACCTTCATTTCACAAAACTGATACCACAAGGCTGTTAAATGGACTTCGATCTACAAAACCCAGAAATTTCAGGTCCAAAACCCCAGGCACGCGCCTCCACGCGCCGCCCCGGACTCGCGACGACCCACGACCTAGTTTTTCAAATCTGTGAAAATCTGCCCATGATTTTCGAAAACTGACTATACCATGGTCTTCTATGGCCTTGGATCAACAAAGCCCAAAAATTTTAGGCCCAAAACCCCAGGCACGTGCTTCCACGCGCCGCCAAAAGGATTGGCGGCGCTGCCTTCAGCTTCACGTGCCGATAAGCACAGCTAGCACTCGCACGTGCCACACGTGTTGCACGTGCCACTCGTGCCACACGCACCCTCAGCCCTGTGACATCATGGATGATGTCATCCACTGCTGACCTGTTTGTCCAGATTCGACCTGGACCGACCCGGAAATCTGACTCGGTCCGAACTGCCTAAAAAAAAAAGAAAGAGAGAAAATGCTTTGACCAAGCGGACTTTTGACCTTGACCAAAAAGTCAAAATTTTCAAAACGGACCTGTCCCACTCAATTTTTCGAGTACATTCTGATTTTGGGACCCGTTTCTTCATTCGAAACTCAGAAATTGTGCAAACGTCCAATTTCCAAAAAGTTGACTTTTTTATGCAAATGTAGACCAAAAAAGTCAAAATTTTCAAAATGGACCTGTCCCACTTAATTTTTCGAGTACATTCCGATTTTGGGACCCGTTTCTTCGTTCGAAGCTCAAAAATTGTGCAAACGTCCAATTTCCAAAAAAGTTGACTTTTGTGCAAATGTTGACCAAATGTCAAAATTTTTGAGATGGACCTATCTTGCTTAATTTTTTGAGTACATTCCGATTTTGGAGTCTGTTCCGTCATTTGAGACTCGAAAATTGCAAAAAATAACTCAATTCCAAGTGTTCAAAACTTAGGTCCTCAAGAACAAAATTTGAGATTCATCCATTTAATTGGGATCCCCGCAGGGTTATTCTCCAGATTTCATCAAGACTTGCCTTTCAAAGTACAAATGAACTCTCACAAGTGTGTCTTGAAATTACAATAGGTCATTAGTTCAATCTGCTATTCCCGTTCAGTGTCTACCAGTCTCCAACTTACCATTCCCATTCGGTGCCTACCATTCCCACCTACCGTTCCCACCTACCGTTCTCACCAAAAATTCTCAACTACCATTCTTAACTACCTACCTACCATTCTTCATCTCTCTACTATAAATAGGAGGGCCGGTTCATCAAAAACTCATCCAAAAAAAAAAAAAAAAAAACATTGAATCATGAAATGAAGATTTGCCTCTTTTAGATTTTCAAATCCTCCTTTTCACAACCATTTCTCACTATGACCTCATCATTCTCAACACCTAGCAACCGATTTTGCTTCATAATCGGTTTGAGATCAACCCTCCCATGGTTCGGTCGAAACCCTATTTACAACATCATTGCAGTTTTGAGATCCAAACAAACTTTGTTTCTTCACTTAACGACCACCTTTGTCCATAAAATTACTCATAACAAGGCCTGCATCGTCCTCCCATGCTTCCGTGGACTTGGTTGGCCAGGAAACCCAAGTCCAGCGGACACGCCTGTTCCTAACCTCAGGGCTCCTGTAGTCTCTTTCCAATTGCTTGGTCTTCCAGCAGAAACAGTGGTTCGGAACAAACAGCAACTTGGCTGGTTTCTAAGACTAGAATCACAAGTTAGCTCCATCTTTCATTTTTCTGTGCTTTTCCAACAAGTGGCAGTAGGTGAAGATGGTAAAAAGTGTTGGGGTATCCTACAAATTTTCTTCCATCCGACACTTAAAACAACCTCCAAGGCGCCATCTCATCAGAATTTAGCCTTTGGTGCCGGTAAATGGTCACCAAAGCCTTATTCCATGTCCCCACTACTATGGGACCCAAAGGTCATCGTTGCTGGTACCTCAAAACTCATTTTCTGGAATTACTCCAACTTAAAATCAGCTTGAAGAATTTCAGAAGGTACTTTTTTGAAATTACTTCAACTTAACGTCCATCGGCATGGTCCCATCACACAGGCACATTCAATTACTTGCCGCCGGACCTCATTCAGCATGCAATCAGTCCCATATCCAAAGGTGTACTTCCCATAAACATCTACACTAGAAGTTCCCCAACATACAGGGCCAGCACCATGGTGGCATATGTTTTGCCCATTTGCTTTGCTTCATCTCCGTCTTCTTCATTGCCACCACCAGCATACCCAGAATCCATAAGCTTCTGAAATTACCTCAACTTAACTTGAGTGATACAATTACACACGCACATTCAACCACTTTCCCACATGCCCTCGCTGTAATCCAAAGCATGATCTTCTGAAATAACTTCACCAGAAGTTCTTAAGAACACGAGGCTAGCCTCATGACTCTGCATGCTGTATCCAGCCACCATTCTCTCATCTTCCCCATCTTCTACACCCTGTGATCGCCGCCAACGGTCCAAAATACTCTCTTGAAGTTACTTCAACTTAACCTCTGCTGAGAAGGCTCCATCACGCGAGTACATTCAAATACTCGCAGACCCATTTTCGGTCTCATCAAAGCCTTTCATATGGGTGGGTCTACTCTTCGGAAATTATTTCATCATGCTAAAAGCTCCACCACCTTCAACAGCTCCAACACCTTCAACTACTTCACTTAAAGAGTTAAGTACCAAAAATCCATTTTTCGAAACTCATTCCCACACCACACTCTGAGACTGTGTGCGTGAACGAGTCTCGAGGGGGCATTTGTAGAGAAGGAAAATTCCCGACCTATCACAAGCTGACACGTCACATTACCAAGTCCACAAAATACAGCTAATTACAAAGCACCATATACTGCTACTAGGTTTTACTATCACTATTCAGAAGCCAATAGAAATTTGCCATGTGTCATGCAAAAACCAATCACACATCAGCGCACGTGTAAGCGATGACACAAACAGCTTCGCACGTGTAAGCGATGATACAAACAGTTTCGCATGTGTAAGCAATGACACAAGCAACCTCGCACGTGTAAGCGATGACTTAAGCGGACCAATCAGGCTGTGACATGTGTCACCAATCAAGCTCCGCCACGTGTTGCTCACCCACCTCTAAACTCCTATAAATAGAAGCCTTCCTAAGACATTTAGGAGGACCAAGACACCAGGAAGGGGACCAAGATTCAGAGGACCAAGACACCAGGATTCAGAAGACCAAAATTGAGAAGTGAAAAAGCTCTGTGAAGATCAAGCCTCAAAGCCTTCAAGAACTTCAAGAACTTCAACCCCAAAATCGGAGAACATTCGAAGCAGAATCATCCAGATCATCTGCCTAGATCCTAAAGTTTGCGGGAATCAAGCTCAAAGGTCCGAAAACATCAACAAATCATAAATCAGTGAAGCTCTACGGATTCAAGCCTCCAAAGCCCCGAAGAACTTCCACCACAAATCTTCAAATACAAAGAACATTCGAAGCAGAATCATCCAAACTATCTGCCTAGATCTCAAAGTTCACTGGAATCAAGCTCAAAAGCCTCCAAAAACCTCAAACAACCATAAATCAGTGAAGCTCCACGGATTCAAGCCTCTAAAGCCCCGGAGAACTTCCACAACAAACCCTCAAATACAAAGAACACACGAAGAACACGAAGAACGTAAAGAACAAGGGATTTCCAACAAGCTTATAGCTAGAGATTCATTGTAATTCTGTTCTAAAGATCTTCGATCCATTCTTCAGCCAAATTGAAGTACATTGGGTGTTCGAATCAAAATCACATTACTACAAATCTAATCAACAAGTCTTTTAAGGAGATCGAATCAGAGGATAACTCTTTTGTAATCACAGAGAATTGTACCACACAATTATCAATACAAATTCGCATTTGTGAAACTATTTCACTTGTTTGACTTATTTCGAACCGAGAAATTTTTTCGCTTACAAGGGGCAAAGCCAAAAAATTTTGTTTGGGGGAACTAAGTTGCAATACTAATATATTTATCATGAAAACCCCCACACACATTTTATTTGATAAGTTTTATATATATATATATATATACAAAAAAAGAGTTTGGTATTTTTAATTAAAATTATGTTTGGTGATGATCTTTTATAAAATAAAATTCATTTTTACCATTTTCATAGTAAAATTCTTAAAAAGTTTCATTTTCGATACAAATTATCAGATTTTATACTAAAGTAAGTAATTTTTTTTTTTTTTTTTTAAATTGAACTATTGAAATTTTCAAAAACATGAACGATCCAACACTTGGAGGAACAAGTTAGGTTTCAAATATATTTGAAGCTATCTTGATTTAACTCATTATGTGGCAACTAAAGAAACATTTCATGTGTAATTTTAGTGACAAGATTTTTTTAATGAATCAATGACTTGTTTATCACCATATGATGGGTTGAAAAAGATAGATTCAAACATATTTGATGTCAAACTTTATCAAATATTTGACAGATATAAGAGTACATTTTACAATAAAAAATAGAATTGAGAAAAATAAAGCTATGTTTCTATAACTATTAGACCAATTTTTTTAAAGAGTATCATTGGACTAATTCAAATACTTGAGAGGACTAACTCTTATTTTTGTAGATTAAATTTTGAAAACATTAAAATAATTATATATATATATATATATATTTAAACAATCTTTCAAAATTTTGGGGGGACCATGGCCCCCACCCTTCAACATAGTTCCGCCCCTATTGGGGGGGGGGGGGAGGAGTGAAGATATGAATTGAATAAAGTATCAACTACTTTCATACCATCCTCCCAAAAAAAAAAAGAAACAAAACAAAAAACAAAATTGTTGTTGATAAGAAAATATAGATTTAATCTCTTAACCATTATTTCAAGAACTAATTAAAAAAGAAAAAAACATGAAACATTGAATGTTGTTCTAATAACGTTATTTGTATTTTTTGAAAATACGTATATGTAATAAAATTTATAAAAATATATGTAATTTTGTTAAAACACTGAAAATTGTTATTATAGTTGTTAGGTTCTAAGTACTTAGGAACTAATGTATTAGAACTCTAATGTGTATTGTTGGTAAACCATGATCAAAACAGGTTGTTTAGTTTTGTTTAGACTTGTTCAAAGTTGTGTCTTTTATGTAAAGTTGGAATCGAGCTGTTGCAGAATTAAGTGTGCATTTCGGCCTGGCTCGATCGATCGAAGCTTAGACTCGATCGATCGAATCTTGGGCAGAATGTTTTTCTTTTTCTGCAAAATTTTTCCAACTCAGCCCTAACCTATTAAAACGTGTAAGGTTTTATATATTGCTCTAAGTATAAAAGGCAAACCCTAACCACGTTTTTGTTGTTGCTCTATTTTGCTATGTGTGTGAATCTCTTTTGAGATCTAGAGGTGGTTGCCTTCACACATGCTTAAGATTATCAAGAAGGAGATTTGATTGAGAGCTTGATAATCATTTAGTTGCTGCATTAAGGAGTTTAAAGAAACACAAGCGGGTGTACTTGTACTTGCTGGAGAATCCAAGAAAGAAGGAGTCCATAGTCTCGGAGTTTATATGTGGTCGTGTTAGTAAGTTTCTATTGGTAGGTAGCAATAGGATGTTAGTGGTCTAAGTCGCTATTGTAAAACTTTGATTCTTTCATAGTGGATTCAGGTTTATCTTGAGAATTGCTAGGTTAAATCCTCCCCAGATTTTTACCGGTGTGGTTTCCTAGGTTATTATATCATTGTGATTTATATTTCCGCTACTATGCATGATATAATTGTTTGATTGTGATAACTTAGAGGTGGTTGCCTTCACACATGCTTAAGATTATCAAGAAGGAGATTTGATTGAGAGCTTGATAATCATTTAGTTGCTGCATTAAGGAGTTTAAAGAAACACAAGCGGGTGTACTTGTACTTGCTGGAGAATCTAAGAAAGAAGGAGTCCATAGTCTCGGAGTTTATATGTGGTCGTGTTAGTAAGTTTCTATTGGTGGGTAGCAATAGGATGTTAGTGGTCTAAGTCGCTATTGTAAAACTTTGATTCTTTCATAGTGGATTCAGGTTTATCTTGAGAATTGCTAGGTTAAATCCTCCCCAGGTTTTTACCGGTGTGGTTTCCTAGGTTATCATATCATTGTGATTTATATTTCCGCTACAATGCATGATATAATTGTTTGATTGTGATAACTTAGATCTGGAATTTGGACTAAGTAATAACTTGGCTAATTAACTAGGTTAATTCAATTGTGTTTTAAGGGGTTTAAAAACATACAATAGTTACATTACCCTACAGTCCCTAATTTGGTGCGTCAAAAGTTCGTGTGTGTTATATGTCAGACTGAACGAGTGAACACATTGATTGCGTGGTCCTATTCTATGGATTACACTGTAAGTACTTTTGCATCAAATCCTTACGTTCTGACCCAATGAAAAGTCCACGGATCGATCTACCCAGAAATTGCTTACCTATTTTCCTTCTGTGCCCAACAAGATCATTTATTAACGCAAACTATTCATCAAAGAAAGTTTGTTAAAAGTACATAAACCCGTTTTGTATCACGTTATTTTATGGGAGGCTCTAATTCTAACCCCGTTTGTCCTCCAAGCTTTTAATTTGGTGCACCTGCTAAAATTTTGTATTATATAGCACGTCATATTTTCGCATATGGCTATATGGTCTCCCAATATGGTGTAAAGAAAAACGACATAGGTAGAGCAAAGCTATCATAGGCATGATGAGACGAGTCTGAATATATAGTTTAATAGTGTTAAAGAACTCTTTTCAAAAAAAATAGTGTGAAAGAACTTACGAGTCTCGATGTGTTGTTGTTGGTATTACTTCGGTTGTCGTTGTTCTTGATCTTTTGTTATTATTACTTTCTAAGCAATAAATATGAAAAGCAAATCCATCAGTCAACTGTTGTACAAATTAATATGCACATAACAAGCTAGAATATGAAAAAAAGGGTTTTAGCTACTTTTCCTCATTAAGTCTTCAGTCTTTTTTTTTTTAATGAATAAAGATTTCTATCATTGAATAAGGAATGTGAATGTGATCTTTACTGTTAGCATAAAATATAAATGCATTAATATATAATAAAGGATAACTGTCTATAGCACACGTTATATATAACTTCAAATTCTTTCATATTTATTATAAAAAAGAATTTGAGAGATGGTCTAGCAATGAGTATTAATCTAAATTTATTAGCGGTAGAAATTGAGATTGATGCTACGTACTTTTTGATTGGGTTGCCGGCTCTCATTGTAGTTATTTACAGCATACAACTTTTGTTATGAATTACGGAAATCTCCTCAGCCAAATACTACATGTAATGATTAAGCACTGCTTCCGCGAAGAAAATTAATGTAGAAATGCTACGGCTAGAAAATGATCAGATCTAAGCCGATCAAAGGCAACTCCACGTTGAAGCTAAGGTGGTCACATGACCACTTGGTCTGGACAAAAAATAATTATTATATATAAATTTTAAAAATTTATGTCTTGAAATTTATGACTACCCTAAATTTTTTTAGGTTCAACATAATTAAACTTGGACAAACTCTAGCAACAAACTTATTGGTTGTAAACTAAGACTACAATTTCACTTAATATTTTTTTATTAGATATAAATTTTGACAAATCCACCATTGAATTACATTTCTTTCTTATATACTTCATGCTTACAAAATTTCAATAAGATTAAAGATTAAAAATTATATTATCAATAAAATATTTAAATTTTGAGTTTTTATAGTCTAAAATTATACATAAAAAGTAAGTTTATAGATCGAATAATAAATAATATCCGATTGAAATAAAATTTGACATGTGTTTTAAAAATATAAAAAACATGCAATTCAACAGTTATATTTTAAAAATATATAGTCATTTTAATTTGTTTAGTGAGAGTTCTAGCCTTAGAATAAAATTAAATTTGCAGTCAAACATTGTCCTTAAACTTTAGTCTCCTTAATAATATATTAGGCCCTTACAAATAAAAGGAAAAGTCCAAGAATTTTTTTTATTGAACTAAAATTTTGAAAAACATGTAGCTTACAGCATTGATAATGATACTATCATGCGACGATTTTAAAATAAGATCGTAGAAGGAAATTGTAAGACTTTATATAATTAAGTGTGTTTTTCTTGTTAAAATATGAAGTTCCTTGGAAAAAATTCCTGAAAGCCATTGACTAGGATCCTGTTATTTTTCATGGTATCTCCTTGCCGATTTTTTGCTTCATTGCGAGAGGTGTTGTCCTCCAAGCTATGTTTTATCTGCTTAGTCTTTAAAGACATGTATTTACCAAGAGAAAGAAGAAAAAGAAGTTACTGAGAAATTCCACCATATAATTACCATGTACCACCTAAGGAAAAACCAGGGAATGGACGAAATTTCCCTTTCCTCACTAATCAATTTCAGCTTTAGACCAATATTATTATTCTTATTATTATTTTTGGTTCGGTAACAGTCACATTTGGCCCTTCACCAACCTCCCTATTCCATAACACGTGCTCTCAGCGTGGCCACTCATGCAAAATCCCTATAAATACCAAGCAAAACCTTCACATTATTCCATCCTATTATAAACCAAACACATTTCAAGTTTCAACCCTATAGCTCTCAGCTCTCATCACATAAAAAATGGCTCCTGTTTCCTCAAAAATTGGCATAATAGGAGCTGGTGTTAGTGGCTTAGCAGCCGCTAAACAACTAGCCCACCACAACCCTTTAGTCTTTGAAGCCTCTGACTCTATTGGTGGGGTCTGGAGGCATTGTTCTTACAGATCCACAAAGCTTCAGTCCCTTCGTTGTGATTATGAGTTTTCTGATTTCCCTTGGCCTGATAGGGATAGCACAAGTTTTCCATCTTATACTGAGATATTGGAATACTTAACATCTTATGCTAACCACTTTGATGTCCTCAAGTTTGTGAGGTTCAACTCAAAAGTGGTGGAGATTAGGTTTTTTGGTGATAGGGAAGCCACTGATCTCACTGGGAAACCTGGGGACTATCCTACTATATTGCCTGGACACCCTGTTTGGGAGGTTGCTGTGCAAAGCAACCATTCAGATACCATTGAGGTCGTTACCCTTTTTTTTCTTTAACTAATAAAAAAAATATGGCTACGAGGGTTTTACTAGCTAGGGCTCCAAAGGAAAAAGAACATGATTTTCTTATTTCTTTCTTTGTGTATTTCCTTTCATTTACTCTGTATTTTCCTATCTATTTAGAACCTACATACTCCCTTCTTTCCTAGTTTCTAATCTCTCTTTTTTTTTTTTTTTTCTTTATATATATATATATATATATATATATATATAAATCCTAGCTGGCCTCCAAGAAAAAATTTGACACCTGAAGTTTGGCCTAGGTCAACCTTCAAAGTCTTATATATTTTGCGACAAGCGGGATATATAATTTGTTGATAATGAGTAAAAATAATTTATTTCAATATGAGCGTTTAACTTTATGCTTTAGCAATTTTTGTTTGTCAAAAATCTCTTTTGTTTCAATATGAGCGTTCAACTTTATACTTTAGCAATCTTTGCTTGTCAAAAATCTTTTTTTTTTTTTTTTTTTTTTGAGTAATCAAAGTTTAAAATGAACCAAAATAAATCAAACACACATGGGTAGGCTATAAATATATAATTTTTGTGTGATCCTTTGGTCCATCGATTGTATAGTTGGCAATACGAGGAATCTTATAAAGAAACTTCCTATAAGTATATTACCTAGAAATTAAGGTCAAACGTCTATGTATATACGATCGTTAGTATTATCTTTACATCTACCTAGTATTTTGGTGACTAGATTATTATTATTATTATTGACTTGTGTAAATTTATTCGATTCATTTCAGTGGTATGCCTTCGAGTTTCTTGTGGTTTGCATTGGAAAATATGGAGATGTACCTAAAATCCCAGAATTTCCACGAAACAAAGGCCCTGAAATATTTCAGGGTCAGGTCTTGCATACCCTTGATTACTGCAAACTTCAAAAGGAAGAGACTTCACAACTACTTAAGGGGAAGAAGGTTGCAGTCATTGGTTTCAAGAAATCAGCTATTGATTTAGCACTCGAGTGCGCAGAGGAGAACCAAGGTATAAAGATCTCTCTCTCTCTCTCTCTCTCTCTCTCTCTCTCTCTCTCTCTCTATATATATATATAAAGGTTTTATACATCTTATAATAGGGAATTTCAACTCTAAATGTTTTAGGTACCAAACTTTCATTATTATTATTATTATTATTTTGTATGTTAATTAATATTTCATTCATTTATTTCGCTCACAAAATATTGTTGGATCCCTATCCTAAAGAAAGAAACAAGTTCAGTGATGTGTAGTCATCATGCTCCAATTCAACTGTCATCACCTTGTTAAGTGACCTATCAAAATTTTTTTTTTCTTATTATTAGCTTAATTTGTTTGTTTTTTTAATTATTTTTTTATTGGTAGTATAGTTTATTTCTAACAAGCACAATCAATGGGATGGTTGATGGGTTATACAGCTAATAGCGGCTAGTAATTTATGATTTTCAAACTCTGTTAGTCTTTGTATCAAAATTCCCACATTTTCCACAAGTGTGGAAGATAAAGTGAAGAGTTGAATTATTAGGAATCCATACTGCAGGAGTTGTGAATTTTTTACAGAGTAAGTGTACGTAGAAGATGAAGTCAAAAGTGGAGTCAATTTTTAATGAAGTAATAAGTAATATCATATAAGGACGTAGTGTAAAATCTAAGTCTTACACCTCCAATTCCAAATTATCACATCATCACATTACATATTAGAGAATAAACATAACCATATTCAATAAATTTTAATACTTATTTGAAAATACAACTTAACTATGAGTTTATTGAGATATTATTATGTGTAGTAAGATGTATTGAGTTTTAAGTAAAAAATTGATGTGATAATCTCTTATTGGATAGTGTAAAATATGAGTTTTATAATTCATCCTTACAAATTAGACTCATATATATATATATATATATAAAAGATTGAATAAATATGCTCCTAAGTGCATCAAGTTTGTCGTTTTCCCTTTGTTTCCGTAACTTGCAATTACCCATTTTGGATAAAGTTGATTGTTTAGGGACTTCTGCTCGCCAATTACCTCTTGTTTCATTAGACTTTTTGCTCTTTAATTGAAACATAGAATCAATTTGGTCCAAAAGACAATAGTGAATGTAGTGCAATTTAATTATTTCTTATTTTTCACGTTATGTTGTTGGAATTTGCATGGTTTGGGTTTCACACAATCAAGACGCATTTGACTTGTTGACTTTACACGTTTGTACTTTTTAGACGATTCCAAAACACATGTATTAGAATTCCGCACATCTTCTGTCATTATGAGGAAAAGAAAAGACTAAGTTTCAACTTTCAACAACGCCCACTGAAGCAACGGGTGTCATTATATGATTATGATATGTCTGCTCCGTATTGGGCCAGTCTTGGAAAATTCTTGACACCGTATGTTTCCCTTTAATTGATGTCAACAATTTTTCAATGGAAATTTTGAGATGCATTAAATGTTCAAGAAAATTACTTTTGTTCCTGTTTTACTTTCAAAATTAAAAAGTACGAAGAAAATTTCTTTTTCTTTTTCTTTTTTTAAATAATTCAAATGTTAGGGTAGAGGATTTGAACTTCTTGATTTCTTCCACCTCATTTTACTTTTAGAAAGGTTTAGAGATAACTATTATGTCACAATTTTGATATGACCAACCACAAGTATGGTTTTAAAAATTGAACCATTCAATGAATCGTTTTTGCACTTAATATTTGGTTTGTTACCAGTTTTGACCAATTTTGGACAATTTTACCGGATCGAATTGGTACCCAATTCCTAGTTGAATCGACTCTACCAATTGGTTTGGTTCGGTTTTTAAACTATGACTAGGAGTAAGGAATAAAAAGTTATGGATCCATATAAAAATTATTGTCTATTACTCACAGTCACTTTAACAAACTGTTACAAATGTTGTGTAAAAAAAAAAAAAATTGTAAAATCGAAATGCCATATGTCATTCCTTTGTATTTGCTAAAAAATAGTGATATTAAGAGTATTATAAATTTATTATATAAGTGTTAAAAACTGTAAAACTTGATAGCAATTTTAGTATTTTCCCATTAAAATGATGGAAAACTCTCTACAAATTCCGAGAAAAGCTAAACCTTTGTCAATCCCTTTAGGAGAACAATTCATATATTCTTTTTTTATTTCAAGGAAATTTGGATAATTTCTTAGGTGATTGGCTATTTAGATTGCATTATGAGATGAGCAATATTTTGATGTTTTGCAGGACCAGAAGGACAACCTTGCACCATGGTGGTAAGGACTTTGCACTGGACAGTTCCCCATTACTGGATTTGGGGTTTGCCATTTTACATGTTTTACTCAACAAGATCCTCTCAGTTCCTCCATGAAAAGCCTAACCAAAGCTTTCTGAGAACTCTTCTTTGCCTTCTTTTATCTCCAATGGTAATTGATCAATATTAATTTTTACTGTATGCACTTAAAAATTAACTTTTAGTCTGGTTGATGAGTAGAGTGCCAATGTTAATAAGTTGTTTTATATAATGATCTATGACAGAGGCGGGGAGCTTCAAAAATTATCGAGTCCTATTTGCTGTGGAAACTTCCTCTGCAGAAGTATGGATTAAAACCAGACCACCCTTTTGAAGAAGACTATGCATCTTGTCAGATGGCTATCATGCCAGAGAATTTCTTCTCCGAGGCTGATAAGGGAAAGATTCTCTTTAAAAGAGCATCAAATTGGTGGTTCTCAAAGGAAGGAATTGAATTTGATGATGACACCAAACTGGAGGCTGATGTTGTTGTTCTTGCAACTGGTTACGATGGGAAGAAAAAGCTCAAAGCTATCTTACCAGAGCCTTCCCGTACTTTGTTAGAGTATCCTTCTGGTATCATGCCCTTGTATAGGTAATTAACAATTCTACTCTTAAAATTGTAATCATTGCTTCTAAACTGTAACATGGTCAAAATGTATTTCAATCCCCTCTTCCAAACCCCACAAAAGTAAAAGTTTTATGCACTAGATACGATCTTTTAATAATGATGCAATTCTCTTCTTTTTCTTTTTTTAATTGCAGGGGCACAATCCATCCACTAGTTCCGAACATCGCATTTGTAGGTTACCTTGAGAGTGTTACAAACCTTCATACATCGGAGCTGCGTTCCATATGGCTAGCTCGCCTCGTAGATGAGAAATTCAAGCTCCCTAGTGTTGAGAAGATGATTGAACAGACAACCAAAGAAATGGCAGTCTCCAAGAAGACAACCAGGTTCTACAAGAGGCACTGCATTTCTACCTTCAGCATTAACCACAGTGATGAAATATGTGAAGAGATGGGATGGAATTCTTGGAGGAAGAAGAATTGGATTTCAGAAGCATTTAGCCCCTATGGTAGTCAAGACTATATATGAGAGGAATAAAGGAAGCGGCGATAATATAGCAAATTATTGTCCTTCATTACTTGCTAAGAGGTTTCTCCTTTCTAGTGTAGAACAATCTATAGTTTATAACCATAAAAGGGGAAACTAATTAAACATAATATATATGCATTATCAAAAAAAAAAAAATTGTAGCATGTAAAGGAGGTTTCTATGTTTGAATAAACAATATTTCTTCGATCTACCAAAAATAAAAAATATTTCTACTTACATTGTTCAGAAAATTGGAGTATAAGAGCAATACTGAACAAGGACCTTCCAAAAGCATTTAATATCTCAATAGGGGGTACACCTCTTGGCACCAAGAATCAATCAGGTCATGTTGCCATGTGTCGTTTGACTTGCATTTTATTTATTTTGTTGCTTGAATACAGGAAATTTTTATCCATGTGTGGTTTGACTTGAATACCACCCTATGGGGCATAGCAAATATGTTTGTCCCTATGTCAAATTGAGGGGCTGACACACCAAATAACCCCCACAAAGCTTTCACGGTTGGCTACATTATTAATTGAACCCAGAATTGCCCCATGCAAATGCAAAAACAACTGAAACCTCACTAGTAAATAAACTTCATACTTGATTTTTTTTCATTCCTCGAAAAGGTCAAAATAATTTGATGTTTTTCTAGAGCAGAAATGATGATCATCACCTCCTCTACAGGTGGAATGAAGGGTCCAAATTACCTGGCTAATATCTAAAAGTAATAACAAATTAAGCACTTTGTCTAACTCCAATAGACGGTGGAGGTACAAAAATAGAAGAATAGAAGAAGTTAGAAGAGGCTCAAACTCAAAGGCTTTGAAGTAGCTTTAAAGTCTCATCAATTTGCCTTATGGGTTGGAACTGATTGTTGTAGATTTGTTGAACCACCCCATTCTTCTCAAGAATATAAATCTGTCTTCCAGGCAGTGCTCCAAGCAGCATTCCCCAATCTTTCCTCACCCTATTCCTCTTGTCACTTAGCAGCACTTGGAACTTATGAACTTGGCTTGGATAACACTTGTTGGACTACGAGCAAATACCACTTTATCTCAAAACCAATTGAAGATGAGAGAGACACTCAAATTTTTAATAGCATTTGACACGCATCACGCGAGCCTATTTTTAAAATAGTTATAGTGAGCCAAATTATGATCCTCTAACATCCTTTATAAGGAGAATTATGGTTGGAATCCCCCTCTCCCACTTATTAGAACAATTGAATTATAAAATAAAATTTTAAAAAAATCACAAAAACTCATGGGTAATTATAATAGGTAGGATGATCAGGTATCTTTTCAAAAAGATTAGCCTTGAAATTGCAAAAGCTTAATTAGGAAATTTTATAAGTATCTATGATCTAAAAGATTACATCCATTAAAAAAAATGAACTAGCTTCTACATGATTAATAACCAAATTACATTTTGAAAAAAGAATTGATAATTTATACAATATCGGAACATAACTAGAGGTAGTGTCCATTCCGTCTATAGCTAGCTCATCCATTACATGCCTAATAAGTAAGAGGACCTTGCATAAAGCATACAAATAATTCGGGGGCAAGACAATTAAAATCAAATACAGAGCTACCATGTCACAAAATAAAAGAGTTATAATTAATTGGAGTTACTTGGGAAATGTACAACTACATTTAAGGAGCCTATACTTGGAGCTGTCCAAAACATGGTAGTAAATTGTGCTGAACACGACATTAAACATGTTTCAAAGAAGTTGTAACACAATATTCTTCGCATGTACCAGAAACTTAAAAAAAAATCAATACGAAAATATTCCTCTAGTGTTAAATATAAAGCTATCCTATATTGCAAAGTTTCTGTACTACCTTGTGACTTGTGAGATGATGGATCATTACTGCCAATCCCAACAACCTGAGCTCCTGCTTTCTCAAATTTCTCTTGGAATCCCTGAAAGCACAAACCTGTCAGAGTATGAATATATAATAGTTATCTTATCTGTTAGTGCCTGCATAACCTAAAGGCTCTCTTTAATTGGGTGACGACTATGTCTATGTGAATCTATTCGGCTATTCCCATAAAACTTTGATCATTGCGTGTAGTACTAATAACTCTAGCTAGCAAGAAATGTAAAGCTTGATGACGGGGTTTTTTTGTTGAGAGTAAAGCTTGATGATTTTGTTTGGGCTTGAAAAATGGGGTTATTGAGTATGGCCAAGTGTGTGTGTATGGCCAAATTCAGAACGTTGACAAGATCGTTTATTCTTTTAAGTTATATGATGATCAAATTTTATATAAAGTTTTTCCAACTTTTGAAGTTTCAAAATATGAAATCCATCTGAACTATCGTAGGGAAGTCATGACTGATTTGAATGCCTACTGTAAGTTTGGTGCTCCTTAATTTTTCTTTTGGTCCAGTTGGTGCTCCCAAGTTGCTTTTATCAATTTACAATAACTTTGAGAAACCTGTTGGCCAATCTGTGATTCATACTTTGTGCACATTCCTTGGCCAAACTGTTCCAAGGTCGGTTTCAAGGTAAAAATTAAAAATTGAAGAGCCAAATTGAGCAACTAGTCTTGGCATTGGAGAGTTTGATATCAGCTTATGATTTTTTTTTTTTCTTTCCTTAAATTCTTTGCCAAATATCATCCATTTCTTTCATTTATAACACTAAAGATGATACCTTCTTCCATTGAATTTGCTAGGGTTTAGACCCCAATTATCACCAAAATAACCAAATTTTAACTAATTAATTAATTAATTATGATATTGATTAAAATGATTAAAACATCAAACAAGCAAAGATCACATAAATATCAAGAATGGTAACCTACGAAAACTTATGAAATTGTGGTTTCATAGTAAAAAAAACCTAGGTAGGATTTAACCTAAACAATGCTCAAAGCAACATTTCACGAATAGAATTGAAGTTAATTTATACAATAGACTAAACTCTAAATCTACTGCTACCTTATATAATATTCACTAGTCGTGATCACATGCAGCACCAAATCCACATACTCTTTTATTGTGAAACTATTGCACACAAACTCTCATGTTTATGACTTTGAGATCTCCATATGACTCATCTTGTATATGAGAAATTCAAGCTCCCAAGTGTTGAGAAGATGATTGAACAGACAACCAAAGAAATGGAAGTCACCAAGAGGACAACTAGGTTCTACAAGAGGCACTGCATTTCTACCTTCAGCATTAACCATTGTGATGAAATATGTGAAGAGATAGAATGGAATTCTTGGAGGAAGAAGAATTGGATTTTAGAAGCATTTAGCCCCTATGGTAATCAAGACTATAGGGTAAACTACATTTTTAGTCTCTATCTTATACACCATATTTCAATTTGATCCATAACCTTTTAATTGTGTCAATTTGGTCTTTAACCTTTTAGTATCGTGTCAATTTTATCTCTATTATTATCTTTTGAATGAAAATTGATGACATGGAAAATGACCAAAATAAAAAATTAGCTTCCGTTGATGTGAGAATAAACTAAAATTTAATTTTGGCCATTTTCCATGTCATCAATTTTCATTCAAGATATAACAGTAAAAACTAAATTAACACGAAATTGAAAAGTTAGGGACCAAATTGACACAATTGAAAGGTTAGAGACCAAATTGAAATATGGTGTAAAGGATAGGGACCAAATATGTAGTTTACCCAAGACTATATATGAGAAGTTTCTGATGGTTGTATAAAAGATCTGGGATTCAATTCCTGCTTACACCAAAAACTGATTGGTGTCTTGGTCTGATGATAAAAAACAATTATCAGGAGCGGACGCCATAGGTTGAAACTCTCTCTCAAAAAAAAAAAAAAAAAAAAATATATATATATTGTAGGGCGTAAATGATTTATGGGCCAAGCCGAGGAGGATTATGGCCCAAGTTCAACAAAATAGACTTTGGGTACCGCCGAGGGTAGTTCAGTCCTCGGCAGACCCAAAGCTCCCCCTCGTAAAGAAGGGTAAAAATGGTATAAAACTGAAACTCGGAAAAAAGATCTAAAATATCCGGGGAAAGCTGCGGTTATTATCATTTAATGTTCTGAACCCGACAGGGCCGCATTCTTTGGCTTTTACAACCATCCCCAATGACTTTGGGAGATAGACTGATGGGACAAGTATCAGCCTTGGAAAGATTGACCTTACACGTGGATGAAGGATAAATGGATACAGGCGAGTATAAAAGGAAAACTAAGTAATCTTGGGAAGGGGCTGGGAAAAAATGGCCAAGAAACGAGAGCCTCCCAGTCCACCTCCATGAGAAGTACTTTAGGGGTGACGATCATTTAACCTTGTATGAACCCCCTGAAAAACCCACCGCCTATCGATCAAGGCCTAGCCTTTCAAACCCACGCTCTACAAATGATATTGTTAGGGCCGTTTTACGTGCGAACCCGACACTGTTACGGTCCGCCACGAATCGTGACCCTACAATTGGCGCCGTCTGTGGGAAAGGCTTGCGTGTTGGCGCAGGTGGTAGGTTGAAACACTTCCTCTGTTATTTCTAACCGTTGGTTATAGAGTTCAAGTATAAAATCTCACTAGGGGCTACGTTTCTTGACGAGGGGCTTAGCTGAAGAGCTAACTCCCCTAAAAGCTAAAGCTCCTCGTACGGAACAAACTAGGCGCTTGGTAACGTTAACCGTATAGATAAACTCAAGGGGCTTGGCTGAAGAGCTAGCTCCCCTAGAGCTAAAGGCGAGCCAAGGCCCCATACAAAGAGAAAACTAGGTTTTGGACAGAACCAAGGCATTGCATAGTCCTCGGACTCAAGCCTGTGGGAAAACCAACTACCTGGATGTGGAAAACTAGGTTTTGGACAGAACCAAGGCATTGCATAGTCCTCGGACTCAAGCCTGTGGGAAAACCAACTACCTGGATGTGGAAAACTAGGTTTTGGACAGACCAAGGCATTGCATAGTCCTCGGACTCAAGCCTGTGGGAAAACCAACTACCTGGATGTGGAAAACTAGGTTTTGGACAGAACCAAGGCATTGCATAGTCCTCGGACTCAAGCCTGTGGGAAAACCAACTACCTGGATGTGGAAAACTAGGTTTTGGACAGAACCAAGGCATTGCATAGTCCTCGGACTCAAGCCTGTGGGAAAACCAACTACCTGGATGTGGAAAACTAGGTTTTGGACAGAACCAAGGCATTACATAGTCCTCGGACTCAAGCCTGTGGGAAAACCAACTACCCGGATGTGGAAAACTAGGTTTTGGACAGAACCAAGGCATTGCATAGTCCTCGGACTCAAGCCTGTGGGAAAAACCAACTACCTGGATGTGGAACCAACTATGGCACGTAAACCTCAAAATCCATCCGAGGAGGACTCCTAGTTCACAAATGGGTTAATACCTTGAATGCATAGATTCCACAATCTGCCCTCGGTACGACGCAATTCATTACCCAAAAACACAATCAAAGTCCCTCGCTACTTAGCTACCCTTTCAGACGAATTAGTTAGAGATTATCGTTCTCGGACATTGGTCTAACATGCATCGCGTAGTACTCAGCGCTTATCCCGGTTAGTTCCAAGAATTTAATTTATTGAAAGTTATCATTGTTATACTTGATAATATTTGTGAGTTTGAATTAGTAGGAACCTGTATTAAAGCATTTTTTCTGCTCGGAATATCCTTAAGAGCAAGCTTGCATTTAATATTCATGCATAAAGTAGTTGTTACGGAGAAGAAAGATATGTATAGAGAAATGGACTCCTGTTCTATTAAGACAAAGGAACAGTACAGTGTACAATGAAAAGCTGAAACAAACTTACACTAAAGCTGACTACATAAGTAAAGGGAAATACAAGCGAGTGGAGAGAAAGCCGTGGGGACAGCTCAGAGGAGAGGTTGGCTACTGCGCCAAGTTGTTGTCTAAGGAAACTATTCCTCGACACTTCTGCATGCCCATAACTCAGGCAGCCAAAGAACCTGATCTCAGGCTAACACCATCTACAGAAAAGGCGCAGGGAGCCGGAAGTTGGGAAGCCCCCGCAAGAATTTGCCGGTTACAAGGTAGACAGTGCTGATGGTGGAAATTCCTTCTTCGGACATACCAAAAATCTGGCATGACCAGAACCTGCTTCGGATTTTGACTGAAAGGGGGGGAGACACCCTCCCCCCTCCGTAGAAGTGTAAATTTCTCTTAAGTTTATGCTTTCTTGGCCCGTGCATCACTCCTTCGAGTCTCGGGAGGACACGGCGCCTCCGCGGTGGAGAAAGTTCTTTTTCCCTAACCCTCGCCTCAAACATGATTTCCTAAAGGAGGAAGCTGAAGGATTTGTGCGTAGGGAAAGTAACTTTCTCTCCTATTTTATATCAAAAGATAAAATAGTAGCATTTAATTCACGCAGCGTCCCAAGGAACGCTACAGACAAAATGTCTCTGACTCGATTTCCAACGTCGTCTGCAACCCTGAAGTTAGAGGAGTCTCGAGAAGGCGCACCTCGAATACTGGGACGCCCAAAAAGTATCGCGTGGCCTGAGAATACGGAAATACCCCCTAATTTTGGGCCCAATCAACTCACGGCCCAGGTCCGATTTAGCACAAGGGCCCGGGGACAGAACCTAGGTCTTGAATGGTCCTCGGACTCAAGTCTATGGGAAACCAAGTACAAAAGATGAAAATTACAAGTGTTGGACAGAACCTAGGTCTTGCACGGTCCTCGGACTCAAGCCTATGGGGAAACCAAATACTTGGGTAAGTAAAGGTTTGAATTTCGTAAGATGGGCTACTTGATAAAAACGTCAAGTCACTTCGTCTACGGCTTAAACACCATAGAAGGTTAAGGCCAATAAGGGGGTAAGGAAGGTGGTGGGACGCCTCAGCATTTAGTCGTATAAGAGGGCTATTCATTTGGCAGGGGATATGTCCTCGGACGGTTATTTCTCACACGGCATCAAGCTTTCGGTTCTCTCCTCGGCTAGTTCCGGGTAAGTACTATTTTTTACGGGTCGGCCTTATTGTGCCAAACACTTCTATTAAAGCTATGGCGACATCATTTTATTATCAAATATTTTGGTCTTAGTCGTCATTGATTTAGATGCTATATTATTGTGCCGAGCAGCGCTTGCAAATTTATGAAAACATAGAGACATAATAACATGCGAAATAAGGTAGACAACAATTTTTATTAATATAAAAAATCATTACAACATACAGAAGGGGGCTCAAATGAGCCTATACAAAACGTAAACTGCCTAAGCAACCATTACATCTGTAGTACAGAAAAGTAAACTGTCAAGCGTCTTTTAAACTCGTCTTCAAAGTTTCTCCAATCTCTGCCTCATTGCTGCTCATACTAAGAGAGGGACTCACTTTAAAAAAGAAAATGAATGAAGAAGAAGGAAATAGTAAGGAAGAAATCAATGACGAAGATGAAGGGGATGAATAAAGAAAATGGAGGACATGAGTAAAGAAGGAGGAAAAGAGGAGAGAGAGATGAAGAGACAAAGAGAGGAATAAAAGATAGAAAAGAAACAGCACCAGGGCGGAACTGGTGCTGGGAAGACAATAAGAAGAGGGAGGGGGAGGGCACCAAGGAGCAGAAGAGGGAGAAGCAGAAGCACTTAGCCCCTGCCTCAGCCCTGACTCCTAACACGCCGGTGCCATATTAGGTACGCTCGTGAGGAGCCGGATGGTAACGATCTTGGGTGTTCTCGACTCAGTCACGTCGAAAGTTTGACGTGACGAGTCCCTGCTTCGGATTTTGACTGAAAGAAGGATGAGGTTGATTTTGAGTCTTCGCCATCCTTGTCCCGATCGAGCCATGATAAGCTTTATCGGAACGTGGCGTTTTTGGGAGGGGTGGGGCTTTTGCATCCCTTGTTGTTATGGTAAAGTATTTTACGATTAAGAGTATAAACCAGTGAGTAAACCGAATCCTAAGGGAGGCTAAGTATTCCAGAGTCGCAGGGGGATGAAAAGGGATTTTTGGTAAAAACAATAACCTCCTCCTGTCCTACTTATACAGAGGGCGGAGCGGGGGGCATTTAATAGGTTCAGATCTCCAAAGGAATCAGCAAACCCAAACACGCCGGTTCCACTTCTCCACCCCATCAAAATAAACCGTCGAATTAAAGTAGTCTCGTAAATAGTGATTATTCAAAACGCGTTTTGGATACCCCAAGCGATAAGAACGCCTCAAGCGCGAAATTAAAAACTATCTCGTAGACCGGTGAATCTCTTGGGCATATGAGGAACCGCCAGCATGTTTAATAGGCCGAATGGATTAGGCCACAGGAAGAAGTTTGGCGTCACCAAAACCCCCCTGTCCAGCCCAGAGGTTGGACAGCCAGGTTTTGAGGGGCTAATGTAGGGCGTAAATGATTTATGGGCCAAGCCGAGGAGGATTATGGCCCAAGTTCAACAAAATAGACTTTGGGTACCGCTGAGGGTAGTTCAGTCCTCGGCAGACCCAAAACTCCCCCTCGTAAAGAAGGGTAAAAATGGTATAAAACTGAAACTCGGAAAAAAGATCTAAAATATTCGGGGAAAGCTGCGGTTATTATCATTTAATGTTCTGAACCCGACAGGGCCGCATTCTTTGGCTTTTACAACCACCCCCAATGACTTTGGGGGATAGACTGATGGGACAAGTATCAGCCTTGGAAAGATTGACCCTACACGTGGATGAAGGATAAATGGATACAGGCGAGTATAAAAGGAAAACTAAGTAATCTTGGGAAGGGGCTGGGAAAAAATGGCCAAGAAACGAGAGCCTCCCAGCCCACCTCCATGAGAAGTACTCTAGGAGTGACGATCATTTAACCTTGTATGAACCCCCTGAAAAACCCACCGCCTATCGATCAAGGCCTAGCCTTTCAAACCCACGCTCTACAAATGATATTGTTAGGGCCGTTTTACGTGCAAACCCGACACTGTTACGGTCCGCCACGAATCGTGACCCTACATATATATATATATATATTTATATGAGAAGAATAATTGAAGCCGCGACAATTAAGCACATTATTGTCCTTCATTACTTGCTGAGAGGTTTCTTCTTTCTAGAGTAGTGTAATCTATATTTTATGACCCAAAAAAAAAACCAGAAAGAAACTAATTAAACTCCAAAAGCTGCATGGGATATTCACTCGCTAGTACCTAAATAATTTCCTTTTGTATTGACTTTCATATATACAGATACATATTCTAAGTTAGTCAACACTTTCTTGTTCTATATTTATTTTCAATTTTGTGTCTTACCTATCTCTTTTGCATCGAATGATCCTATTTTTTCCCCCCCCCCCCCAAAAAAAAACCCCTACACTTTTTAAAATAAATAAATAATAGGTTTGACTAGAATTAATAAATGATGTTTAATATGTGAGCATTTTTTTTGAGAAAAAATATGTGAACATTTTAACTTTTTAATGAGATAGAATTATTTTAAAAAAGAAAAAGAAAGATAGATATCCTATTTTGTCCCCCCCCCCCCCCCCCCAAAAAAAAACCCCTACACTTTTTAAAATAAATAAATAATAGGTTTGACTAGAATTAATAAATGATGTTTAATATGTGAGCATTTTTTTTTTTTTTTTGAGAAAAAATATGTGAACATTTTAACTTTTTAATGAGATAGAATTATTTTAAAAAAGAAAAAGAAAGATAGAGTAAAGATATAATTTATTCAAATCTTATTATGTTTATTAAAGAAGTGTTGTGGAAGCAGGGGCAGAGCCAAAAAATTTTGTTTGGGGGAGCCAAGTTGCAGCACTAATATATTTATCAAGACAACCCCCCCACACATTTTATTTGATAAGTTAAATATATACACAAAAAAAGATTTTGGTATTTTTAATCAAAATTATGTTTGATAATGATCTTTTATAAAATAAAATTCATTTTTACCATTTTCATAGTAAAATTCTTAAAAAGTTTCATTTTCGATACAAATTATCAAATTTTATACTAAAGTAAGATTTTTTTTTTTTAAATTGAACTAATGAAATTTTCAAAAACATGAATGATCCAACACTTGGAGGAACAAAGTTAGGTTTCAAATATATTTGAAGTTATCTTGATTTAACCCATTATGTGGCAACTAAAGAGACATTTCATGTGTAAATTTAGTGACAAGATTTTTTTAATGAGTCAATGACTTGTTAATCACCACATAATGGGTTGAAAAAGATAAATTCAAACAAATTTGATGTCAAACTTTATCAAATATTTGACAGATATAGGAGTACATTTTACAATAAAAAATAGAATTGAGAAAAATAAAGCTATGTCTCTATAACTATTAGACCTTTTTTTTAAGAGTATCATTGGACTAATTCAAATACTTGGGAGGACTAACTCTTATTTTTGTAGATTAAATTTTGAAAACATTAAAATAATTATATATATTTAAACAATCTTTCAAAATTTTGGGAGGACCATGGCCTCCACCCTTCAACATAGTTCCGCCCC